>NC_057797.1:148856695-148945115 GCF_018294505.1 Triticum aestivum
GGGAGCATCTTCTTCTTCTTCCTCGTCTTCGGGGGAGGAGTGTGCCGTAGAGTCATCGGACGGTGAGTCCGACAATGCCTGGCATCGGCAGCTCTTTCGGGTTCCCTTGGCCTTCTTGGTCTTCTCCAGCACCGTATAAGGAGACGGAGTCAGCATCTTCGCCAGAAGAGCGTCTGCTGGGCCTTCGGGAAAAGGAGTCGTACAATAGATCTGTCCGGCCGTCTCCTGCCAGTCCTGTCAAAGGTACGGGAGTTTAGATCCCGCATGGAGTCAATCTATAGAAAATAAGTATCCTGTGAAAGGTAAAGCAGCTTACCGCACTGGCTTGGCGCTTCGCGCTGAATCCGCGGTCCTCAGTAATGGGAGGGGGGACCTCGGCGCTTTTGAACAGCACCCTCCAGGCATCTTCGTGAGTTGTGTCGAAGAGCCTGTTCAGAGTTCGATGCTGCGCCGGGTCGAACTCCCACAAGTTGAAGTCCCGTTGTTGGCACGGGAGGATCCGGCGGTGGAGCATGACCTGGACTACGTTGACGAGTTTGAGCTTCTTGTTCACCATGTTTTGAATACATGTTTGGAGTCCGGTCAGCTCTCCCGAACTACCCCAGGACAGGCCCTTCTCTTTCCAGGAGGTGAGCCGCGTGGGGATGCCAGATTGGAACTCGGGGGCCGCTGCCCATGTAGGGTCACGCGGCTCGGTGATGTAGAACCACCCCGATTGCCACCCCTTTATGGTTTCCACAAAAGAGCCCTCGAGCCATGTAACGTTGGGCATCTTGCCCACCATGGCGCCTCCGCACTCCGCCTAGCGGCCGCCCATAACCTTTGGCTTGACATTGAAGGTCTTCAGCCATAAGCCGAAGTGGGGCTTGATGCGGAGGAAGGCCTCGCACACGATGATAAACACCGATATGTTGAGGATGAAGTTCAGGGCCAGATCGTGGAAATCCAGGCCGTAGTAGAACATGAGCCCCCAGACGAATGGGTGGAGAGGGAATCCCAGTCCGCGGAGGAAATGGGTGAGGAACACTACCCTCTCATGGGGCTTGGGGGTGGGGATGAGCTGCCCCTCATCTGGGAGCCGGTGCGCGATGTCGTCGGGCAGGTATCCGGCTCTCCTCAGCTTCTTGATGTCTCCCTCCGTGGCAAAGGAGACCATCCACCTACCTCCCGCTCCGGACATGGTTGGAGAAGGTTGAGGTGGGAAGTGCGGACTTGGGCGCTTGAGCTCGAGTGTGCGAAAACGGATGAGCAAAGGAGGAAGAAGGCATGGATGAAAAGGTGAATCATTATCCCTTTATATGGGCGTACGAAACTAAGCGTCCCCACTAGCCTGGTAAAACTCGCTTATCCCCCAAGCACCGTAATCGATGGCGCGGTTGGGTTACCCATGCCTGTATTGATGAGAATCCTGCGATAAGGGGACACGATCTCTGCTTTGACAAGACATGTCAAAAAACTACCTCGCGTTATGTGCGGGGCTAGTTAAAGGAAACAGTTCGAATAATCACCGGGCCATGGCATAATGTTGTGTTTCCAAAACAAGTCAGCAAATTAGATTTCCGGAAATATTATTGTCTCTATGGTGGTGTGTGGAACTTATTTTGCAGGGTCGAACACTATCCTTGTATTCAAATTCTTCCGTGATGTATTCGGAGGAGGAACCCGCCTTGCAATGCCGAAGACAATACTGCGTGCCGGACTCATCATCATTGAAGCCTGGTTCAGGGGCTACTGAGGGAGTCCTGGATTAGGGGATCTCCGGACAGCCAGATTATATCCTTTGGCCGGACTGTTGGACTATGAAGATACAAGATTGAAGACTTCATCTCGTGTCCGGATGGGACTCTACTTGGCGTGGAAGGCAAGCTAGGCAATACGGATATGGATATCTCCTCCGTTGTAACCGACCTTGTGTAACCCTAACCCTCTCCGGTGTCTATATAAACCGGAGGGTTTTAGTCCGTAGGACAACAACAACTACAACATACAATCATACCATAGGCTAGCTTCTAGGGTTTAGCCTCTCCGATCTCATGGTAGATCTACTCTTGTACTACCCATATCATCAATATTAATCAAGCAGGACATAGGGTTTTACCTCCATCAAGAGGGCCTGAACCTGGGTAAAACATTATGTCCCTGCCTCCTGTTACCATCCGCCTTAGACGCACAGTTCGGGACCCCCTACCTGAGATCCGCCGGTTTTGACACCGACAGCCAGCACAGCTATCTAGAATCAAATTCAGGCGCAACCTGCCTTGAGGTAGGGCCTCGTGAATCCCGCGCTGGCTCATGAGTGCCCAAACACACCTCGTCTAGCCCTGCAGTGCAAGCCACGTGTCAGGGCGGGGCTGTACACGCCCCGAGGGCTCCACTTAGAGGGATCCCTCACCCACGCACGAGTGGAAGCACCATGCTCCGTGCTGGCAGTCAAAGCGCGGCTATGCCCGTGCAAGTGCGGAAGCACCATGCTCTCCGCTGGTGATAAACAACTGAGGCCGGTGATACGTCTCCAACCTATCTATAATTTTTGATTGTTCCATGCTATTATATTATCAACCTTGGATGTTTTATATGCTATTTTATATGATTTTTGGGACTAACCTATTAACCTAGATCCTAGTGCCAGTTTCTATTTTTTCCATGTTTTGTGTTTTACAGAAAAGGAAAACCAAATGGAGTCCAATTGACCTGAAACTTCACGGAACTTATTTTTGGACCAGAAGAAGGACATGGTGTAAAAGAGTTGGGCCAGAAGAGTCCCGGGCTACCCACAAGGGTGGGGGGCGCGCCCACCCCCTGGGCACGCCTCCCTACCTCGTGGACGGCCCGGAGACCCCCCTGACTTGTTCTCGACGACAAAACCTCTTATATATACTAAAACTTCCAGAAAAAACCTAGATTGGGAGTTCCGCCGCCAGAAGCCTCCGTAGCCACCGAAAACCAATCTAGACCTATTCTTGCACCTTGCCGGAGGGGGGAATCCCTCTCTGGTGGCCATCTTCATCATCCCGGTGCTCTCCATGACAAGGAGGGAGTAGTTCACCCTCAAGGCTGAGGGTATGTTCCAGTAGCTATGTGTTTGATCTCTCTCCCTCTCTCTCGTGTACTTGATTCGGCACGATCTTGATGTATTGCGAGCTTTGCTATTATAGTTGGATCTTATGATGTTTCTCCCCCTCTACTCTCTTGTAATGGATTGAGTTTTCCCTTTGAAGTTATCTTATCGGATTGAGTCTTTAAGGATTTGAGAATACTTCATGTATGCTTTGCATGTGCTTATCTGTGGTGACAATGGGATATCACGCGATCCAATTGATGTATGTTTTGGTGATCAACTTGCGAGTTCCGTGACCTCGTGAACTTATGCATAGGGGTTGCCACACATTTTCGTCTTGACTCTCTGGTAGAAACTTTGGGGCACTCTTTGAAGTTCTTTGTGTTGGTTGAATAGGTGAATTTGACATTGTGTGATGCATATCGTATAATCATACCCAGAACACCACTGATACTTGAGGTGACATTGGAGTATCTAGGTGACATTTGGGTTTTGGTTGATTTGTGTCTTAAGGTGTTATTCTAGTATGAACTCTATGATAGATCGAACGAAAAGAATAGCTTCGTGTTATTTTACTACAGACTCTTGAATAGATCGATCAGAAAGGATAACTTTGAGGTGCTTTCATACCCTACCATAATCTCTTCATTTGTTCTCTGCTATTAGTGACTTTGTGGTGACTCTTTGTTGCATGTTGAGGGATAGTTATATGATCCAATTATGTTATTATTGTTGAGAGAACTTGCACTAGTAAAAGTATGAACCCTAGACCTTGTTTCCTAGCATTGCAATACCATTCGTGCTCACTTTTATCATTAGTTACCTTGATATTTTTATATTTTCAGATTACAAAAACCTTTATCTACCATCCATATTGCACTTGTATCACCATCTCTTCGCCGAACTAGTGCACCTATACAATTTACCATTGTATTGGGTGTGTTGGGGACACAAGAGACTCTTTGTTATTTGGTTGCGGGGTTTTTTGAGAGAGACCATCTTCATCCTATGCCTCCCACGGATTGATAAAGCTTAGGTCATCCACTTGAGAGAAATTTGCTACTGTCCTACAAACCTCTGCACTTGGAGGCCCAACAACGTCTACAAGAAGAAGGTTGTGTAGTAGACATCAAGCTCTTTTCTGGCGCCGTTGCCGGGGAGGTTAGCGCTTGAAGGTATATATTTAGATCTTGCAATCAAATCTTTTAGTTTCTTGTTTTATCACTAGTTTAGTCTATAAAAGAAAATTACAAAAAATGGAATTGAGGGTACCTCATATGCTTCATCTTTTTAATATCTTTCGTCAGAATAAGGATGCCAATAATTGTGCCCAAGTGCTAGAAGAAGAATGCATTAGAATGTTTGGCACTAAATATTTGAATGATGAGCATGATTGCAATGTTGTTAGTATGAATTCCTTGAATATCCATGATGCTAATTATATGCAAAGACACAAGCTTGGGAAGCTATGTTTGATGAAGATGATATTTTTTGTCCCCCAAGTTTTGATGAGCAAATTTATTAAGATAAAAGCATGACTCCTATTTATGATGATTATATTGATGGAAGTGGGTTTGGAAGAGTGTCAACTTTAGGAAGTAATGATCCCACTACTTTGGAGGATGTTGAATCTTATTGTGATAATTATGAAAGTGGATTTGGAGAGGTCATGAATTTATTTAGTGACGATTCCACTATTTCTGAAGAGGTTCCAATTGATTATGAGAACAAAGTTGCTATCTATGATGATTGTTGTGATGACATGTATTCTATAAATATTAATGATAACCATGAAACTTTTCATCATGATTTTAATTTTCAATTGGATTATGCATCACATGATAGTTATTTTGTTGAGTTTGCTCCCACTACTATTCATGAGAAGAAATTTGCTTATGTGGAGAGTAATAAAAATTATATGCTTGTGGCTCATGAAAAGAATGCTTTATGTGATGGTTATATTGTTGAATTCATTCATGATGCTACTGAAAATTATTATGAGGGAGGAATATATGCTTGTATGAATTGCAATAATATCAAGTTTCCTCTCTATGTGTTGAAAATCTTGAAGTTATGCATGTCTTGCCTTCCTATGCTAGTTGATTATTGTTCCCATAAATTGGTTGCTCAAAAAATCCCTATGCATAGGAAGTGGGTTAGACTTAAATGTGCTAGTCATATTCTTCATGATGCTCTCTTTATGTTTCAATTCTTATCCTTTATGTGAGCATAATTGAAATCATCATGCCTAGCTAGGGGCGTTAAACGATAGCTCTTGTTGGGAGGCAACCCGATTTTATTTTTGTTCCTTGCTTTTTGTTCCTGTTTAGTAATAAATAATTAATCTAGCCTGTGTTTAGATGTGGTTTTCTGCTTTTAATTAGTGTTTGTGCCAAGTAGAACCTTTGGGAAGACTTGGGGAAAGTCTTTGCGATCTTGCTGTAAAAAACAGAAACTTTAGCGCTCACGAGTTTTGCTGCCATTTTTTACTGGAGAGCGCGATTAGGTTGATTATTTTTGAAGATGATTAATAGACAAATTCCTCAAGTCCAACAATTTATTTCAGAATTTTTGGGCTTACAGAAGTATTCAAGTGACACAGATTACTACAGACTATTCTGTTTTTGAAAGATTCTGTTTTCTATGTGTTGTTTGCTTATTTTGATGAATCTATGAGTAGTATCGGAGGGTATGAACAATAGAGAAGTCGTAATATAGTAGATATTACACAAATATTAATTTAGAATGAGTTCACAACAGTACCTAAGTGGTGATTTATTTTCTTATAATAACGGAGTTTACGAGTTTTCTGTTAAGTTTTCTGTTGTGAAGTTTTCAAGTTTTGGGTGAAGATTAGATGGTCTATGGAATAAGGAGTGGCAAGAGCCTAAGCTTGGGGATGCCCCGGATGGCATCCCCTCTTTCGTCTTCATTCATCGGTAACTTTACTTGGAGCTATATTTTTATTCACCACATGATATGTGTTTTGCTTGGAGCGTCATTTTGTTTAATTTTATTTTGCTTGTTGTTTGAATAATATACCAAGATCTGAAATTCTTAAATGTTAGAGAGTCTTCACATAGTTACATAATTATTCAACTACTCATTGATCTTCACTTATATTTTTCGGAGTAGTTTGTCGTTTGCTCTAGTGCTTCACTTAAATCCTTTTAGAGCATGGCGGTGGTCTTATTTTGAAGAAATAGATGAACTATCACGCTTCACTTATATTATTTTGAGAGTCTTTTAGAACAGCATGGTAATTTGCTTTGGTTATGAAACTAGTCCTAATATGATAGGCATCCAAGATGGGTATAATAAAAACTTTCATATAAAGTGCATTGAATACTATGAGAAGGTTGATACTTGATGATTGTTTTGAGATATGAAGATGGTGATATTAGAGTCATGCTAGTTGAGTAATTGTGAATCTGAGAAATACTTGTGTTGAGGTTTGCAAGTCCCATAGCATGCAGATATGGTAACCATTGTGTGACAAATTTGAAGCATGAGGTGTTTCTTTGATTGCCTTCCTTATGAGTAGCGGTCGGGGACGAGCGATGGTCTTTTCCTACCAATCTATCCCCCTAGGAGCATGCGTGTAGTGCTTGGTTTTTGATGACTTGTAGATTTTTTCAATAAGTATGTGAGTTCTTTATGACTAATGTTGAGTCCATGGATTATACGCACTCTCACCCTTCCATCATTGCTATCCTCTTCGGTATCGTGCATTGCCCTTTCTCACCTCGAGAGTTGGTGCAAACTTTGCCGGTGCATCCAAACCCTGTGATATGATACGCTCTGTCACACATAAACCTCCTTATATCTTCCTCAAAACAGCCACCATACCTACCTATTATGGCATTTCCATAGCCATTCCAAGATATATTGCCATGCAACTTTCCACCGTTTCCGTTCATCATGACACACATCATCATTGTCATATTGCCTTGCATGATCATGTAGTTGACATTGTATTCGTGGCAAGGCCACCATGCATAATTTATCATACATGTCACTCTTGATTCATTGCCCATCCCGGTACACCGCGGGAGGCATGCATATAGAGTCATATTTTGTTCTAGTATCAAGTTGTAATCTTTGAGTTGTAAATTAATAGAAGTGTGATGGTCATAATTAATAGAGAATTGTCCCATGAAAAAAAGGCCAAATAAAAAAGGGGATGCCCCAAAAAAGAAAAGAAAGGACAATGCTAATATCCTTTTTCCACACTTGTGCTTCAAAGTAGCACCATGATCTTTATGATAGAGAGTCTCTTATTTTGTCACTTTCATATACTAGTGGGAATTTTTCATTATAGAACTTGGCTTGTATATTCCAACAATGGGCTTCCTCAAATGCCCTAGGTCTTCGTGAGCAAGCAAGTTGGATGCACACCCACTTAGTTTCTTTTGATGAGCTTTCATACATTTATAGCTATAGTGCATTCGTTGCATGGCAATCCCTACTCTTCGCATTGACATCAATTGATGGGCATCTCCTAGCCCGTTGATTAGCCGCGTCAAAATGTGAGACTTTCTCCTTTTTTGTCATCTCCACACAACCCCCATCATTATATTCTATTCCACCCATAGTGTTATGTCCATGGCTCGCGCTCATGTATTGCATGAAAGTTGAAAAAGTTTGAGATTACTAAAGTATGAAAAAATTGCTTGGCTTGTCATCGGGGTTGTGCATGATGAGAGCATTTTTGTGTGACGAAAATGAAGCATAGCCAAACTATATGATTTTGTAGGGATAAGCTTTCTTTGGCCATGTTATTTTGAGAAGACATAATTGCTTAGTTAGTATGCTTGAAGTATTATTATTTTTATGTCAATATTAAACTTTTGTCTTGAATCTTATGGATCTGAACATTCATGCCACAATAAAGAGAATTGCATTGATAAATATTTTAGGTGGCATTCCACATAAAAAAATCTGTTTTTATCATTTACCTACTCGAGGACGAGCAAGAATTAAGCTTGGGGATGCTTGATACGTCTCCAATGTATCCATAATGTTTTATTGTTCCATGCTATTATATTATCAACCTTAGATGTTTTATATGCATTTATATGCTATTTTATATGATTTTTGGGACTAACCTATTAACCTAGAGCCCAGTGCCAGTTTCTGTTTTTCCTTGTGTTTGAGTTTTACAGAAAAGAAAAACCAAACGGAGTCCAATTGACCTGAAACTTCACGGAACTTATTTTTGGACCATAAGAAGGACATGGAGTAAAAGATTTGGGCCAGAAGAGTCCCGGGCTACCCACGAGGGTGGGGGCGCGCCCACCCCCTGGGCGCGCCTCCCTACCTCGTGGACGGCCCGGAGACCCCCCTGACTTGTTCTCGATGCCAAAACCTCTTATATATACTGAAACTTCCAGAAAGAACCCTATATCGGGAGTTTCGCCGCCAGATGCCTCTGTAGCCACCGAAAACCAATCTAGACCCGTTCCGGCACCTTGTCGAAGGGGGGAATGTCGGTGTTAAAACCGGCAGATCTCGGATAGGGGGTTCCGAACTGTGCGTCTAAGGCGGATGGTAACAGGAGGCGGGGGACACAATGTTTACCCAGGTTCGGGCCCTCGCGATGGAGGTAATACCCTACTTCCTGCTTGATTGATCTTGATGATATGAGTATCACAAGAGTTGATCTACCATGAGATCAGAGAGGCTAAACCCTAGAAGCTAGCCTATGGTATGATTGTTGTTGTCCTACGGGCTAAAACCCTCCGGTTTATATAGACACCGGAGGGGCTAGGGTTACACAGAGTCGGTTACAAGGGAGGAGATCTACATATCCGAATTGTCAAGCTTGCCTTCCACGCAAAGGAGAGTCCCATCCGGACACGGGATGAAGTCTTCAATCTTGTCTCTTCATAGTCCAACAGTCCGGCCAAAGTATATAGTCCGGCTATCCGAGGACCCCCTAATCCAGGACTCCCTCAGTAGCCCCCGAACCAGGCTTCAATGACGATGAGTCTGACGCGCAGATTGTCTTCGGCATTGCAAGGCGGGTTCTCCTCCAAATCCTGAGTACCTAGCGTAACGAGTTGTGTCCGGCCTCCCATGAATGTTGCACTCCTCGGCTTCTGTGCCTCAATAATGGCTATCTTCCATGTGTCGAGTGAATGTGAGAGGTCGGGGTGTTTTTCCATTTACCACCCTAACCAGGTAGGTGAATCGTCTATTTAAACAGTCGGGGATCTTCAGATCTAGAGCACACCACCTTCCCACAGCGAGTATCCATCGGAGCATGCCCAGAAAAATCCATCCCATCATGGCCGGCCACCGCAGCTCCTCATCTCACCCCCGTAGCCCTAAGCCAGGTAGTTGGGAGAAGTGTTTTGTTCCCCATAACCAACTAGTAGAGTTGCAGACCCAGGGGTTTCTCCCTCCTGCGTACATGATCCCTGTCCGAGCCGGACTAGCCACTTATAATGGCGGGGAGCAAGCGGAAAGCTTTCCCAACCCATCCATGGGGGAGCGGGTATGCCTCGTCCCTTATTTATTAAGGGGACTCAGATTTCTAATCCATCCATTCCTCCGCGGGCTCCTGGAGTTCTATGGCCTCCAGCTACATAACTTTACTCCCGCTTCCATATTACACATCGCGGGCTACGTTGCCCTTTGCGAGCTGTTTCTGGGCTACGAAGCTCATTTCGAGCTATGGTAGAGGCTATTCTGCCTCGTGCCCCATACACAGAAGGGGTTAATATTCAAGTGGGCGGAGCCAAAATATGGCGCATCGCCGGGACCAGATACCTGCCTGGTACTCCGAAGAAGACATCCGAATACTAGCCTTTGGAGTGGTTTTATATGGAGGGCGTTCCCCTCCCGGACCCTATTCAGATGGGCCTTCCTGAGTTCAATAACACCCCTTTGAAGAAATGTCGTAGCTGGCCCCCTCGGAGCCCCCAGGAGTAAGATAACAGAGAGGTCCTTTACATGATGAGCCGGATAAAGACACTGGCCGAATCAGGACTGACAATAATCGAGGTTATGTCAATATGTATAACGCGGGGGGTGCAGCCACTTCAATATCGGGGACAACCCATGTGGCACTTCAATGGAGAAAACGATGCAACCCGCTGCGGCCGTAAAGGTCCAGACTCCGCCGCCGCTCTGGCGAAAATATTGTCCGATTTATATAAGGGAGAGGAGTTCATCCGTATTAAGCCACGGGATGGATTATCCATGTACAACCCCCCAAACTGGGTGAGCTGCTGCTTTTTACTCCAAACCTTCCCGCTTTCTTTGTCATAAATATTTACCTTGCTATTTCATAGCAGGAACTGTGAAAAGCTGTGAGGGAGATTCACATCCTGTCTCCACAGCCAGAGGACCCTGATCGGGCCCTCGATCCCGGACTCGAAGAAAATCCGGACATATTCGTGGAGCTCATCAACAGGATGTTTTATCAGTTAAGCTGCGACGGTGCCTTGGTGCCCATCACCGCCGATTATCCTAGACTGCTCCCTGCATCACATGTAAGTAAAACCGGTGTCCCAACTTCCGAGAAGGATCCCTTTTTCGCATCTCACCCACCGCACACGTATGGTGTCTT
The DNA here is from genome assembly GCF_018294505.1 of Triticum aestivum. Taxonomy (NCBI): domain Eukaryota; kingdom Viridiplantae; phylum Streptophyta; class Magnoliopsida; order Poales; family Poaceae; genus Triticum; species Triticum aestivum. Next base: position 148,867,330 of record NC_057797.1, read on the forward strand.
GCAGGGAAGGCCGTCAGGACGCCATGCCGAACCCACAGTGACTCACCAACAAGGGGCACCGAAACCGGGTAGGCTTAAAAGGAAGGCGGTCAGAACTGAGATGCCATCGCAGAGGTATGAAAAAGAACAATGCTCCATGGTTATCGTCTTTAAAATATAATAACGTCTGTGGTTAAAACTAGGAAAAACGCTCGCCGGACCGTATCCGGAGAGCCTACTGGCCATGCCTCCACCAGTCGGGCTCCAGAACCGGACTTGGAGGCAGATGCTAACATGGAGACAACGTCGGATATTCCTCCTACCGAGGATGCGGATAGGCTATCCGCCACAAATTCCGAAGTGGAGAGTGCCATGAAGCACAGGCGTCGTCGGGCCGTACTCCGCGACCCCGGCTTTTCCGAAGAGGCGTTTGATGCCTTCAACTCAGGGGACGCGTACATCCGAGCTGCTCAAAATGGTCTTGCCAGAGCCACATACTAGTATGTAAAGGATATACTAGTAAGAAAATCTGATAATTATATATGTACCAGTAGCCCCTGAGACTTGAAACAGTTGGCACGACTGATTTAAGGATCATTATTTGCATAGGTTCTTACTGAGAAGAATACCCAGTTGTCTAAAGAGCTGGAGGAGTGCAAAGCCCAACTACGGGCCGCAGTTGCCAAAATAGAGGAGTCCCAGAAGACCCCATCTGGTAACACTTGTTCCTGTCGAAAAGAATGAGATGTACCAGTCAATATTTGGCTTGCATGCTAATCTAATCAATAGATTTTGCAGATGATCCCGAAGTGAATCCGGAGGAGCAACACTCTCAACGACAGCTGAAGGCTGGCGAGCGCGTGCTTACACAAGTAAGGCGGGAGCAAAACGATCTCCAAGATGCCGATACCCGGCTGGATGTTGAACTGAAAGATGTTCGGGCCCAGCTGGCTGACTCCGTAAAGGAGAATAAAAGGCTTCGACGTGGCATTTTCAGTAAGTGGTTGAGCGAACTTCTATAGAGTTCGGCGAAGAAACCAACTAACAGAGCTATATCTGTAGGTATGCTGACGGGCCATCCCGGAGAGGAGATGTCTGAGTCTGCAGGAGATCTTCTCCCAGAGCTCTCACAACTGCACGAACAAGTTCGACAGGTGATGCAGGACCTTGCCCAGGCCTTGTGGCCATCCGCCTCCCTGCCAAGAGGCATGGGGGAGCTTGTAGAGATACTCAAGGGAGCGTGGCAGAGCTTCCGATTATGGAAGATATCTGCCTATCGACAAGGTGCAAGGAAAGCCTGGGCCATGGTGAAGACTCGATATACCAATGCTGACCCGAACCATATGGCAAAGGTCGGACCTATAGGGCCTGACGGGAAAGAGATCCCCGTCAGCTTGGTGTATGACCAGGTGAAATTAGCCACAAAGTATTCCCAATAGGATTATAGGCTAGATAGCCTGTTGGATGGTATAGAAGAAGAATTCAGTCAGTCTAAGTGACTGTGTACTTCGAGTGACATATATTGTCCCTAGCCGGACTGTAAATCATTTGTCATGGCGGAACTTTTCGCTTCGACCTCCGGACCCGACAGTCCAGAGTGTATCTGAATACTCGCTCAGTTATGTAAAAACCAGGGTACGCGTGGAAACCAGGCGTAGGGGTCATAAGTGCTTGAACAGACTAGTGCTCAACTAGTTATGTTATATTACATGGATAGTAAGAAACATCTTCCGGGGAGAATAGTTTCGTTAAGGGTTCCTTTCCCTGGGTACGCATGCATTAATGTGCATGTCCAAACTGCGATAAGAGATGCAGGATATAAACATCTGGGGTATGTATTCTAATAAGTAAAAAAGTCATCCTTTGTTCGCCGACCGAATATTCCCTTAAGAATGCTAGCTTTCGGCTTCACCCAGTCTGAGGTACACGTCCGACTGACCCGGCAGTATCAATCGCAGAGGTACTCCCCTTATGCCCTAGTCGAATTAACGGGAACGTAGGGCATAAACACAACAGCCAGGCAACCCAGCTTGGCCAAAACTTAAGTCAAATCGATGCATATAATGGCAAAGAAAAGGTGCATGTGTAAAAATAACACATATGCAGCAGGCATAGAGCCCGGATCATAATTATATTAAGCTTCTGTATAAGAAGCCCCCAGGTATAATGAGCGCGCTTAGCGCGTACAAATTGTGCAGTCAAGACACATTTTAACCTTTGAAGGCCGCGAAGAAAAGGAAGAAAGACAGAAAAATATAGATAACGAATGTATATATAAAAAATTGAAGGAGGTAAGGAGACAAACACAGAGTTCGGTGCTAGGTGTAGAACCTTCGGAGTCTGGCTGCGTTCCATGGGTTTGGCTCGAGTCGATTGTCCGATGCATCCTGCAGACGGTACGCTCCACCGGCCAGAACTTTGTCAATAACAAAGGGACCTTCCCATTTGGGTTTCAGCTTGTCCTTTTTCTTCTCTGGTAGGCGTAGAACGAGTTCGCCAACATTATAAGTTTTGTCCTGTACTTCTCTGCTTTGATATCGTTGAGCCTGTTGTTGATAGAATGCGGATCGGGCTTTTTCCACGTCACGCTCCTCCTCCAGGGCGTCCAAACTGTCCTGCCGATCTAGCTCGGCTTCTTTTTCTTCGTACATGCGCATGCGAGGTGAGTCATGAATGATGTTGTAGGGCAGTACCACCTCTGCACCGTACACCATAAAGAAAGGTGTGTATCCGGTAGTGCGGTTTGGCATGGTCTGCAGCCCCCATAGTACGGAGTCGAGCTCCTCGACCCAGTGTGTATCTGATTCCTTCAAGGACCGCACTAGTCTGGATTTAATGCCACTCATTATAAGACCATTTGCTTGTTCGACTTGACCATTAGTTTGAGGGTGGTAGACGGATGCATAATTGAGCTTAATGCCCATTTTGCTGCACCAAGTTTTTACCTCATCGGCTGTAAAGTTCGAGCAGTTATCGGTGATGATACTGTGGGGACACCATAGCGGTGTACAACCCCGGATATGAAATCTATCACCGGTCCGGATTCGGCCATTTTAACTAGTTTGGCCTCTATCCATTTGGTGAATTTATCCACCATGACCAATAGGTACTTTTTCTTTTGGCTTCCTCCTTTAAGGGGTCCAACCATATCAAGCCCCCAGGCCGCAAAGGGCCAAGTAATGGTGATTGTTTGGAGAGCGGTAGGTGGCATATGGCTTTGGTTTGCAGAGAGCTGGCAACCGACGCAACGTTGAACGAGGTCATGTGCGTCTGCTCCAGCTATCGGCCAGTAGAAACCTGTATGGAAGGCCTTACTTACAAGGACCCGAGCTGCGGCATGATGGCCGCCGAGTCCAGCTTGAATTTCTGCCAAAAGTTGACGTCCTTCCTCCTCGGAGATGCACCTTTGCGGTACTCCGGTAGCGCTTTTCTTATAAAGCTCTCTGTCGGTGTCAAAACCGGCGGATCTCGGGTAGGGGGTCCCGAACTGTGCGTCTAGGCCGGATGGTAACAGGAGGCAGGGAACACTTTGTTTTACCCAGGTTCGGGCCCTCTCGATGGAGGTAATACCCTACTCCTGCTTGATGAATATTGATGATATGGGTAGTACAAGAGTAGATCTACCACGATATCAAGGAGGCTAAACCCTAGAAGCTAGCCTATGGTATGATTGTTGTGTATGGAGTTGATTGCCTACGGACTACAACCCTCCGGTTTATATAGACACCGGATAGGGTTAGGGTTACATAAAGTCGGTTACAATGGTAGGAGATCTTGAATATCCGCATCGCCAAGCTTGCCTTCCACGCCAAGGAAAGTCCCATCCGGACACGGGACAAAGTCTTCAATCTTGTATCTTCATAGTCCAGGAGTCCGGCTGAAGGTATAGTCCGGCTACCCGAACACCCCCTAATCCAGGACTCCCTCAGTAGCCCCCGAACCAGGCTTCAATGACGATGAGTCCGGCGCGCAGATTGTTCGGCATTGCAAGGCGGGTTCCTGTCCAAATCTTGTGTACCTGTAGGAATAATGTCCGATTTTTGTAACGTAGTGATCCTTGGCTTCTACGCCCAATAATGGCCGTCTTCCATGTGTTCAAACGAATGCGAAAAGTCGAGGTGTTCTTACATCCATACCCCTAGCCGTATAAACGAGCCGCCTATTTAACGGGATGGGGATTTAGGTCCAAACCACATCTTCTCCTCTCCGCGAGTCATCATCAGAGCGCTTCCAGCAAAGGTCCATTCCAACATGGCCAGCCGTCGCAGCTCCTCCCCTCGCCCCTCCGGTCCCAAACCCGGGGACTGGGAGAGTTGCACCGTCCCGCATAGCAAGTTAGGGTCACTTCAGGCCAAGGGATTTCTCCCTCAGGCGTACATGGTCCCGGTCCGAGCCAGTCTCGCCACCTAAAATGGCGGAAAACAAGCGGAGAGCACCCCCAATCCTTCTAAAGGAGAGCGGGTGTGCCTCGTCCCCTATCTAATAAGGGGACCGGGATTTCCAATTCATCCATTTCTCCGCGGGCTTCTGGAGTTCTACGGCCTCCAGCTGCACAATCTCACGCCCGCCTCCGTATGCATATTGCGGGTTTCGTCGCCCTTTGCGAGCTATTTTTAGGCGTTGAGGCTCATTTCGCACTGTGGAAGAGGTTATTCTGCCTGGTGCCCCGTTCTCAAAAGGGGCCTATATACCAAGTGGGCGGAGCCGAAGTATGGTGCATCACCGGGACCGGATACCTATCGGGAACCCCAAAGAAGGCGTCCGAGGACTGGCCTTTGGAATGGTTCTATATAGATGATGTCCCGCTACCGGACCCTACCCGGGTCGGTCTCCCTGAGTTCAACAGTGCTCCACTGAAGAAACGCTTGAGCTGGCGTCCGCGGAGCTCTCAGAGAGAAAGCGACAGAGACGTCCTTTACCTGATGGGCCGGACAAGACTGTTGGCTCATTCCGGACTAACCATGATTGGAGTCATGGCCGCATGCATTATGCGGGGGGTGCAGCCGCTTCAATATAGAGGCCACCCCATGTGGGATTTCAACGGGGAGGATGACGCCACTCGTTACGGTCGTAAGGGGCCAGCCTCAGCTGCCGCCCTAGTAAAGATCCTATCCTCTTTGTACAAGGGAGAAAAGGAGGAATTCCTCCGTGTCAATCCGCAGGCCAGATTTACTATGTACGATCCTCCAAGTTGGGTAAGTGAATAATTGCGCCTGCCCGTTTGTTTGATATTCCTACTGTTAGATATGTAGTCTAACGACTTTATTGCAGGAACTGCGACAGGAGGTAAAGGATATAAACAGCCGCCCCCCACAGCCCGAGGACCCAGAACGGTCCCTCGATCCGGACTCCGGAGAGGATCCGGACATATCGGTGGAGCTTATCGACGGGGTGTTCCATCAGCTAAGCAAGGACAATACCTTGGTAGCCATCACGGCTGATTACCTAGGGTTAATCCCGGACTCCCAGGTGACAGAAACCGGAGTCTCATTCCCTTGAGAGAGATTCCATTCTCACGTATTCCGGTGTTTCTGACGACAACCGTGTTTTGCAGGGGAGATTTCCGAGGCAGGAGGCCGAACCTGTGGCGGCTAGCCAACAAGGGGCCGCAGAGCCCCGTGGGGGCAAAAAGGAATGTAGTCCGGACTGAGATGGCGGCGCAAAGGTATAGCGCACCCTCTGTTTCCCTGGTGTTATTCTGTCAGGGCATATTAACATTCGTGCTATCTTCAAAACGAAGAGACCTCGCCGGACTACATCCGGAGAGGTTGCCAATCGCGCCTCGACCAGCCAGGCTCCAACGTCTGGCCAGGAAGCGGAAGCGAGCACAAGGCGCGCACCGGACGCTCCTCCGACGGAGGATGCGGACAGGCTGTCTGCCACAAATTCTGAAGTGGAGAGTGCCATGAACCACAGGCGTCGCCGGACAGTTCTACGCGACGCTTGTTTCTCCCAAGAGGCTTTAGATGCCTTTAATTTGGGAGATGCATACCTCCGTGCCGCTCAAAATGGTTTAGCCAGAGCCACGGAGTAGTATGTAAAAGACATACGGGTAAGAAAATTTTGGTCAAATATATATATACCAGTAGCCCCCGAGACTTGAAACAGTTAGAGCAACTGATTTAAGGATCATTTAATATGCGGCTTCTTACAGAGAAGAATACCGTACTGTCCCAGGAGTTGGAAAAGTGCAAGGCCCAACTAGAGGCCGCACTAGCCGCAACAGGGGAGCCCAAAGAGACCCCCTCAGGTAAGATACACTTCGAAAGATTAGTGTTGTGCAGTGTGGGTGCAAATCTAACAAATCATGTTGCAGATGGCGCCGGACTCGATCCGGAAACACAACAACTCTTACGCTGGTTAAAGGCCGGTGCGAGTATGTTGACAAAGGTGAGGCAAGAGAAGAATGATCTTCAGGATGCCAACACCAGGCTGGACATCGAACTTAAAGATGTTCGTGGCCAGCTGTCGGACTCCACGAAGGAGAATCAGCGGCTTCGACGCGGCATTTTTAGTAAGCGCTTGAATGAACTTTGAAAAAAGAGTTCGGCGAGGAAGTCGACTAACAGAGTAATGTCTGTAGGTATGCTCACAGGTCGTCCTTCAGAGGAGATGCCCGGTTCTACGGGTGACCTTCTTCCCGAACTCATGCAACTGCACGAGCGAATTCGGCAGGCAATGCGAGGTGTTGCCCAAGCCTTATAGCCTGCTCACTCCATGCCCGAGGGCCTTGGAGAGCTTGCAGAGAAGCTGAAGGGAGCTCGGCGGCGCTTCCGGTTGTGGAAGATATCGGCCTGCCGACAAGGCGCTAGGGAGGCCTGGGCCATGGTGAAGACCCGTTTTACGAAGTCTGACCCAAACCACATGGCCGAGGTCGGACCAGTGGGGCCTGACGGGAAGGAGATCCCTGTAATCTTAGTATACGGCTAAGTAGAGTTAGCCGCGAAGTATTCCCAGCAGGACTGTAAATTAGACAGCCTGTTAGATGGTATAGAAGAGGAATACAATCAGTCAGAATGACTATGTAATTTTGAATTAACATGTGTAATGCCTTCTAGCCGGATTGTAGATTGTTTGTCGTTGCCGACCCTTTCGCTTCAACCTCGGGACCTGACGGTCCGGAGTGTGTCCGAATACCATAGCGATTATATAAGAACCGTGGTATGCGTGGAGACCATGCGTAGGGGTCATTAGTGCTTTATCAGACAAGTGCCCAACTAGTTATGTTATATTACGTGGTTAGTAAGAAACATCTTCCAGAGAGAATAGTTCCGTTAGGGGTTCCTTTCGCTGGGAGGCATGCCCTAAAGTGCATGTCCGGACTGCGTAAAAAGACGCAGAAAAAAGCATCTGGGGGCACATAGAATGAGTAAAAAGATCATCTTTTATCTCACCGACTGAATATTCCCTTAAGAACGCTAGCTTTCGGCTTCACCCAGTCTGAGGTACACATCCGGCTGACCCGGCAGTAACAATCGCAGAGGTGCTCCCTTTACCGCCTAGCCAAACAATCGGGAACGTATGGGTAAGCACAGGAGCCAGGCAACCCAGCTTGGCCAAAACTTAAGTCATGTCGATGCATATAATGGTGAAGAAAAAGGTACATGCGGAAGTTTGACGCATGTGTTGGGCGTGAAGCCCGTATAAATAAGCTTCTGTTAAAGAAGCCCCCAGGTTTAATGAGCGCGGGTGGCGCGTCACTAGATGAGCCTTTAAGGGCTATAAAAGAAAAGAGGGGAAGGATAGAAATGTAAGACAGAAAAATGCAAAAAATGGACAAAGGAAGGAGACGAACACAGAGTCCAGTGCTAGGCATAGAATCTTCGGAGATGGGTGGCGTTCCACGGGTTCGGCTCGAGTCGGTTATCCAACGCATCTCGCAGGCGGTACGCCCCGCCAGTCAGGACTTGGTCGATTATGAATGGACCTTCCCACTTGGGCTTGAGTTTGTCATTTTTCTTATCCGGTAGGCGTAGAACTAGTTCGCCAACATTGTAATTTTTGGCCCGTACTTCTCTACTTTGATATCTTCGGGCCTGCTATTGATAAAATGCGGAACGGGCTTTTGCCACGTCACGCTCCTCCTCCAGAGCGTCCAAGTTGTCCTGCCGATCGAGCTCGGCTTCTCTTTCTTCTTACATGCGCACTCTAGGTGAGTCATGAAATATGTCGCAGGGCAGAACTACCTCTGCGCCGTACACCATAAAAAATGGTTTGTATCTGGTGGTGCGATTTGGCGTGGTCCGCAGCCCCCATAGCATGGAGTCGAGCTCCTCTACCCAGTGCGTGTTAGATTCCTTGAGGGACCGCACCAGTCTGGGTTTAATGCCGCTCATGATAAGACCATTTGCATGTTCGACCTGGCCGTTGGTTTGTGGGTGATAGATGGAAGCATAATCGAGCTTGATGCCCATGTTTTTGCACCAGAGTTTTACCTCGTCGGCGGTAAAGTTTGTACCGTTATCGGTTATGATGTTGTGGGGGACGCCATAACGGTGTACAACCCCGGATATGAAGTCTATCACAGGTCCGGATTCGGCCGTTTTAACAGGCTTGGCTTCTATCCATTTGGTGAATTTATCCACCATGACAAGTAAGTATTTTTTCCTATCGGTCCCACCTTTAAGGGGTCCGACCATGTCAAGCCCCCAGACCGCAAAAGGCCAGGTGATGGGTATAGTTTGGAGTGCGGTGGGTGCATGTGGCTTTGGTTGGCAAAAAGTTGGCAACCAACGCATCATTGGACTAGGTCCTGAGCGTCTGCTCGGGCCGTCGGCCAATAAAAGCCTGTACGGAAAGCCTTGCTAACAAGGGACCGAGCAGCAGCGTGGTGACCACCGAGTCCGGCATGAATTTCGGCCAGAAGGTTCCGCCCTTCCTCTTCGGAGATGCACCTTTGAAGGACTCCGGTAGTGCTTTTCTTATAAAGCTCTCCCTCATGGACTCTATAGGCTTTAGATCGCCGCACTATGCAGCGGGCCTCGTTTTGGTCCTCCGGGAGTTCCTGCCTAGTAAGGTGGGCTAGGAATGGTTCTGTCCACGGGGCGATGACTGCCATTATTACGTGGGCTGAAGGTGTAATTTCGTTGGCAGAGCCTCCAATTGTGTCAGATTGTTCGGCGTCGAGTGGCGCGGCTGGGTCCGGGCTATTATTTGCGGGTTCCCCCTCCCATGCTACGGATGGCTTGAACAATCTTTCCAAAAAGATGTTGGGAGGCTGCATCGCGTCTTGCTCCGATGCGTGCCAGGACGTCCGCTGCTTGATTGTTTTCTCGGGCTATATGGTGAAACTCCAGCCCTTCGAACCGAGCTGACATTCTTAGGACGGCGTTGCGGTAAGCTGCCATTTTTGGGTCCTTGGCGTCGAAGTCTCCATTTATTTGGGATATCGCAAGGTTTGAATCCCCGCGTACCTCTAGGCGCTGGATACCCATGGATACTGCTATCCGAAGGCCATGTAGGAGGGCCACATATTCGGTTGCATTGTTGGAATCCATGTACATGATCTGGAGCACATATTGGACTGTGTCTCCTGTGGGGGACGTCAGGACGACGCCAGCCCCCAGTCCGGCCAACATTTTGGAGCCGTCGAAATGCATAATCCAGTTTGAATATGTGCCGTACTCTTTAGGGAGCTCGGCCTCCGTCCATTCTGCGACGAAGTCGGCCAAAACTTGCGATTTAATAGCTCGCCGTGGCTTATAGGTTATATCGAACGGGAGAAGCTCGATGGCCCATTTTGCAATCCGGCCCGTTGCGTTGCGGTTGTTGATAATATCGTTGAGTGGTACTTCCGAGGCTACTGTTATGGAACACTCTTGAAAGTAGTGTCATAGCTTCCGGGATGCCATGAATACCGCGTATGCAATCTTTTGATAATGCGGGTACCGTGATTTGCATGGAGTGAGGACAATGGATACGTAGTAGACCGGCCTTTGAAGGGGGAATTTGTGTCCATCCGTTTCCCGCTCGACAACGAGCACTGCGATGACAACTTGATGTGTTGCTGCAATTTATAATAACATCGGTTCGCCGGTGTTCGGCGCGGCCAGGACTGGGTTTGTTGCCAATATGGCTTTTATTTCATCAAGTCTGGCCGTGGCAGCCTCCGTCCACTCGAAGTGTTCGGTGCACCGAAGGAGGCAATAGAGGGGTAGTGCCTTTTCTCCCAAGCGGGAGATGAAGCGGCTTAAAGCCGCCACACATCCGGTTAATTTTTGTGTTTGTTTGAGGTCCTTTGGGACATCCAATTGTGACAAAGCTCGGATCTTGGCTGGGTTTGCTTCAATTCCTCTACCAGATACAATGAAGCCCAAGAGCTTTCCGGCTGGAACGCCGAAGACGCATTTTTCTGGGTTGAGCTTGATGTCATACTCTCGGAGGTTATCGAATGTAAGCCTCAAGTCGTTTACTAGGGATTCGACATGCCTTGATTTGACGACCACATCATCCACATACGCCTCCACTGTTTTGCCGATCTGGTTTGCCAGACATGTCTGGATCATGCGCTGATATGTTGCACCGGCGTTTTTCAGCCCAAAGGGCATTGTGTTGAAGCAGAATGGGCCGTATGGTGTGATGAATGCTGTTGCAGCTTGGTCTGATTCTGCCATCTTGATTTGATGGTAACCGGAGTATGCGTCGAGGAAACACAACGAATCGTGTCCTGCGGTGGCATCGATAATTTGATCGATACGGGGGAGGGGGAAGGGATCCTTTGGGCAAGCCTTGTTAAGGTCTTTAAAATCGACACACAGGCGCCAGGATTTGTCCTTCTTTGGTACCATCACCAGGTTTGCTAGCCAGTCCGGATGTTTTATTTCTCTAATGAATCCGGCCTCCAATAGCTTGTCTAGCTCCTCTCCCATAGCCTGTCTCTTAGGTTCGAAAAAACACCGAAGGGCTTGTTTGACATGTTTGGATCCTTTTAGGATATTTAAGTTGTGTTCAGCCAGCCTGCGTGGGATCCCTGGCATGTCTGAAGGGTGCCAGGCGAAAATGTCCCAGTTCTCTTGTAAGAACTCTCGCAGTGCGGCGTCTACATCAGGGTTCAGTCGTGCCCCGATGGAAGCTGTTTTATTGGGGTCCGTTGGATGGACCTGGAATTTGACTATTTCGTCAGCTGGCTTGAAGGATGTGGATTTGGATCTCTTGTCGAGTATCACATCATCCCTGTTAACCGTGGAGTGTAGCGTAGTCAGTTCCTCGGCCGCTAAGGCTTTGGATAGTGACTCAAGGGCTAATGCGGCCGTCTTGTTTTCGGTGCGGAGTGCTATGTCCGGATCACTAGCTAGAGTGATAATTCCATTCGGCCCGGGCATCTTAAGCTTCATGTACCCGTAATGGGGTATTGCTTGGAAGATTGTGAAGGCTTCCCGCCCTAGTAAAGCGTGATGTCCGCTCTTAAATGGGGCCACCTGAAAGTGTGACTTCTTCGGACCTGTAATTATCCGGCGTGCCGAACACCACATCTAGTGTGATTTTTCCTGTGCAGCACGCTTCCTGACTGGGGATTATTCCTCTAAAGGTTGTGCTGCTTCGCTCGATGCGGTTCCAGTCTATTTCCATTTTTTGAAGGGTTTGCTCATAAATGAGGTTCAGTCCGCTGCCTCCATCCATGAGCACCTTGGTGAGGCAAAAGCCGTCCACTATGGGACTGAGGACCAATGCGGCTGGTGCTCGGGCTGTTCGGAATCTAGGTTCATCACTTGCGTTGAAGGTAATGGCAGTGTCGCTCCATGGATTTATTGTTGCAACTTGATAGACTTCGGCGAGGCTGCGGAGTGTTCTTTTTCGCATATTGTTTGATGCGAAAGTCTCGAAGACTGTGAGAACGGTACTGGTGTCCTCGGGCTGGCTTTCTGCGGCCTCCAGGATTAAGAGGTCCTCGCTGATTTTGGCCACCTGCCAGAGTATCCAACATGCTCTAAGGCTGTGAGTTGGTGTGGTGTCCTCTGTACTATGAATTCTACAGGGTCCATCAAGCCACCTTTCCAGTACGGTTCCATGCCCTGTAGAGGGTTTTGGCTTTTTGGTGTTTATCCCGGGTGTCCTATGATGATGCACCCTCTTAGTTCAGACGGGATTACTATTCAAGGCCGGATTGTCCCAAAATTTTATTTCGGTTTTCCAGGCGCTTTCCATCGCACAGTATTTTTGTACTATGGACGCCAAGTCAGCGAAGCGTGTAATATCACGACGGCTTACAGCGTTAAGGATTCCCTCGTCCGTGCAATTACTGCAAAAAATAGAGATTGCGCCTCCCTCACGGCAATCCTTTATCCTGTTCATAACCAGGAGGAATCTGGCCCAGTAATGATGTACTGTTTCCTCGGGCCTCTGTCTGATTTGGGAGAGATCGCTTATGTTCGGGTGGGCGGGTGTCGTTGAATCTGAAACCTCACCCAATCCAAGATTCGGAGGCCGAAGAGTTTCCGAACTCTGACGTTCGGATTCTTGGATGTTGTCCAACGAATCTAGCCTGTTGCCCGATCCTAAGCTCGGGTCTTGAGTTACATCCTCCTCTCCGCGGGTATCCGGCTTGGAGGAGTCGGGAATTCGGACGTAGCTAGTTCTTAAAATAGATGAAGGGTCGCCGCACTGCGCCTCTACCACGGCAACGTGGTGGGTGACTCGGGGAGAGTTAATTTCTCTTAGATCGGGTTTAAGCCCAACCTGGTCGTAATCCGTAGCGACCCCCAGGGCGGCGATGTGATCCAAGAGCTTGTTTATGGAAGAGAGATCCATTGGATCTAGCTGCTTGACGAGCTCCGAGCTGACGTGTAGGTTGCTTTTGATGACCCGAGAGGTCACCGTCGGCGCAACAGCCGAACAGGCGGTCATGAGGAAACCACCTAGCCAGAGGGTTTGGACGACAGCCAAGGCTCCCTTAGCAAAGGCGCCGTCTTTAAAGACGGGAGGAGGCATCCTTCCTGATTGTGACGGCACAGAGGACTCTCAATGAAAGCACCAATGTCGGTGTCAAAACCGGCGGATCTCGGGTAGGGGGTCCCAAACTGTGCGTCTAGGCCGGATGGTAACAGGAGGCAGGGAACACTTTGTTTTACCCAGGTTCGGGCCCTCTCGATGGAGGTAATACCCTACTCCTGCTTGATTAATATTGATGATATGGGTAGTACAAGAGTAGATGTACCATGAGATCAAGGAGGCTAAACCCTAGAAGCTAGCCTATGGTATGATTGTTGTGTATGGAGTTGATTGCCTACGGACTACAACCCTCCGGTTTATATAGACACTGGATAGGGTTAGGGTTACATAAAGTCGGTTACAATGGTAGGAGATCTTGAATATCCGCATCGCCAAGCTTGCCTTCCACGCCAAGGAAAGTCCCATCCGGACACGGGACAAAGTCTTCAATCTTGTATCTTCATAGTCCAGGAGTCCGCCTGAAGGTATAGTCCGGCTACCCGAACACCCCCTAATCCAGGACTCCCTCACTCTCCCTCGTGGAACCTGTAGGCTTTAGACTGCCGCACAATGCAATGTGCCTCGTTTTGGTCCTCAGGGAGTTCTTGCCTATTTAGGTAAGCCAAGAAGGGTTCTGTCCACGGGGCGATGACAGCCATAATCACGTGGGCCGAAGGTGTTATCTCGGTGGCGGAGCCTCCGATTACGACAGAGTGTTCGGGGTCTGGTGTTGTGGCCGGATCCGGACTATTGTTACCGGTCTCCCCTTCCCACACCACGGATGGCTTGAACAGCCTTTCCAGGAAGATATTCGGTGGGACAGGGTCACGCTTAGCGCCGTTTCGGGCGAGGATATCCGCAGTTGATTGTTTTCTCGGACCACATGGTGGAATTCAAGCCCCTCGAATCGAGCTAACATCTTGAGGACGGCATTGCGATAAGCCGCCATTTTTGGGTCCTTTGCATCAAAATCTCCATTTATTTGAGATATTGCAAGGTTCGAGTCCCCACGCACCTCTAGGCGTTGAATGCCCATGGAGACTGCCATCTGGAGACCATGCAACAGGGCCTCATATTCGGCTGCGTTGTTGGAGTCTGTGTATAATACTTGGACTACGTATTGGATTGTATCTCCGGTTGGGGATGTCAGGACAACGCCTGCTCCTAGACCCGCCAGCATTTTAGAGTCGTCGAAGTGCATGATCCAATTGGAGTACGCGCCGTATTCTTTAGGGAGCTCGGCTTCTGTCCATTCGACGACGAAATCGGCAAGTACTTGTGACTTAATGGCTCGCCGTGGTTTCTATGATATGTCAAACGGGAGGAGCTCAATAGCCCATTTGGCAATCTGACCTGTGGCATCGCGGTTGTTTATAATGTCGTTGAGTGGAACCTCGGAGGCCACCATAATTGAACACTCTTGAAAGTAGTGTCATAGTTTTCGGGATGCCATGAAGACCATGTATGCTATCTTTTGATAATGTGGGTACCGGGATTTGCATGGAGTGAGGGCAGTAGATACATAGTATACCGGCTTTTGAAGCGGGAACTTATGTCCGTCTGTTTCTCGTTCGACGACGAGCACTACGCTTACAACCTGGTATGTTGCCGCTATATATAACAGCATTGGTTCGCCGATATTTGGTGTGGCCAAGATTGGGTTGCTGGCCAAGGCAGCTTTTATTTCTTCAAATCCGGCCGTAGCCGCGTCCGTCCACTAGAAGTGTTCGGTGTGCTGAAGAAGGTGATAAAGAGGTAATGCCTTTTCTCCCAGTCGGGAGATAAAGCGGCTTAAGGCAGCCACACATCCAGTTAATTTCTGGATTTGCCTGAGGTTTGTTGGGATAGCCAACTATGACAGAGCTTGGATTTTAGCCGGATTCGCTTCAATTCCTCTGTTGGAAACGATGAAGCCCAAGAGCTTTCCGGCGGGTACGCCAAAAATACATTTTTCCAGATTGAACTTAATGTCATATGTTCGGAGATTGTCGAACGTGAGCCTCAAGTCATCTATCAAAGATTCGACGTGTCTAGTTTTAATTACCACATCCTCTATGTATGCCTCCACTGTTTTGCCGATTTGTGTTTCCAGGCATGCCTGAATCATGCATTGATAGGTCGCACCGGCGTTTTTTAGCCCGAAAGGCACGGTGTTGAAACAGACGGGCCCGTATGGAGTAATGAATGCCGTTGCGGCTTGATCGGGCTCCGCCATCTTGATTTTATGGTATCCGGAGTATGCATCGAGGAAACACAATGAGTCGTGTCCCACGGTAGCATCGATTATTTGATCGATGCGGGGGAGGGGGAAGGGATCCTTGGGGCAAGCCTTGTTAAGGTCCTTAAAATCGACACATAAGCGCCAGGATTTGTCCTTCTTTGGTACCATAACCAGGTTTGCTAGCCAATCCTGATGTTTCTTTTTCTCTAATGAATCCGGCCTCGAGTAACTTGGCTAGTTCTTCTCCCATGGCTTGTCGCTTGGGTTCGGAGAAACGCCGAAGAGTTTGCTTGACCGGCTTGTATCCCTTTAGAATGTTTGGGCTATGCTCGGCCAGCCTCCGTGGGATGCCTGGCATATCTGAAGGATGTCTGGCAAAGATGTCCAAATTCTCGCGTAAGAACTCCCACAGTGTGGCGTCTGTTGTGGGGTTCAGCTGTGCCCCGATGGATGCTGTTTTTGTAAGGTCCGTTGGGTGGACCTGGAATTTGACTATTTCGTCCGCTGGTTTAAAAGAGGTGGACTTGGGTCTTTTGCCGAGTATCACGTCATCCCTGTCCACTGTAGAGCACAGCGCAGTTAGTTCTTCGGCCGCGAGGGCTTCGGATAATGCTTTGAGGGCCAGTGCGGTGGTTTTATTTTCGGCGTGGAGTGCTATGTCCGGATCACTAGCTAGAGTGATGATTCCATTGGGTCCGGGCATCTTGAGCTTCATGCACCCATAATGGGGTATAGCTTGGAAGATTGTGAATGCCTCTCGCCCTAGAAGGGTGTGGTATCCGCTACTAAACGGGGCCACTTGGAATGGGATTTCTTCGGACCTGTAATTCTCCGGCGTGCCGAATACCACATCTAGTGTGATCCTCCCACACATCGTGCCTCCCTACTAGGGATGATTCCTCTAAAGGTCGTGCTGCTTTGCTCAATGCGTCTCTTTTCTATTTCCATTTTTCTAAGAGTCTCCTCATAGATGAGGTTTAATCCGCTGCCACCGTCCATGAGTACTTTAGTAAGCCGGAAGCCGTCCACAATTGGACTAAGGACCAAAGCGGCTGGAGCTCGGGCTGTGCAGAATTGAGGTTCGTCACTGGCATTGAAGGTTATGGCCGTGTCGTTCCATGGATTTATCCTTTCGACGTGGCAGACTTCGGTGAGGCTGCGAAGTTCCCGCTTGCACCTATTGTTTGAGGCGAAAGTCTCAAAGACTGTCAGTACTGTATTGTTATTTTCCGCAGGAGGGTGCTCTGCGGTATTGTTGACGAGGAGATCCTCGCCGCTCCTGGCCACCTGCCGGAGTATCCAACATGCTCTAAGGCTGTGTGTTGGCATGGTATCCAATGTACTGTGAATTTTGCATGGCCCATTGAGCCATCCCTCCAATACGGTTCCACGCCCTATAGGGGTTTTGGCTTCTTAGTAATTGGATTGGGTGACTTACGAGAGTACACCCTTTTAGGTCGGGCAGAGGGTTTAGTTAGAGTCGGAGGATCCCAGAATTGTGTTTGGGTTTTCCAGGTGCTTTCCGTCGCATAGTACTTCCGTACTATGGACGCCAAGTCAGCGAAGTGTGTTATATCACGATGACTTATGGCGTTGAGGAATACTTGTCCGTGCAATTTTTACAAAAGAATGAAATTGCATCTTCCTCGCGACAGTCCTTCACCTTCCTTATTGCAAGGAGGAATCTGGCCCAATAGTGATGTACTGTCTCTTGGGGCTCTTGTCTAACATGGGAAAGATCACTTATGTGAGGGTGGGTGGGTAGATTTAAGTCCAAACCCTGGCCGGTTGAGACCCAAAGGAGTTTTCGAGCTTGGTAGTTCTGGCTCTGGGACGTTGCCAGACGGTACTAGCCCGATGTTCGATTCCAGGTTCGAAGCTTGGGCTATGTCCTCCCGTAGACGGGTATCCGGCTCGGAGAGATCGGGAATCCGGACATAGTTTGTCCTCAAAATAGAGGAGGAATCGCTGCATCGCTCCTCCACCACCGCTATCTGATGGGTAACCGGCGGAGAGTTAATTTCCCTTTGGTCGGGTTTAAGCCTGATCCAATCATAGTCCATAGCGACTCCCAAGGCAGCGATGCGATCCAAGAGCTTGTTCAAAGAAGAGAGCTCCATTGGATACATCTGCTCGGTGAATCCCGAGCTGACGTGGAGGCTGTTTTTGATGACCCGAGAGGTCATCGTCGGCGCGACGGCCGACGGGGTGGTCACGACGAAGCCGCCTAATCGGAGAGTTTGGCCTACAGCCAGGGCTCCCCCAGAGGTAACATTGTCCCTGACAACAAGACGAGCCATCGGGCCTTATCGCGACGACAGGGTGGAACTCTCAATGAAAGCACCAATGTCGGTGTCAAAATCGGCGGATCTTGGGTAGGGGGTCCCGAACTATGCGTCTAACGCGGATGGTAACAGGAGGCGGGGGACACAATGTTTACCCAGGTTCGGGCCCTCGCGATGGAGGTAATACCCTACTTCCTGCTCGATTGATCTTGATGATATGAGTATTACAATAGTTGATCTACCACGAGATCGGAGAGGCTAAACCCTAGAATCTAGCCTATGGTATGATTGTTTTTGTCCTACGGACTAAAACCCTCCGGTTTATATAGACACCGGAGGGGCTAGGATTACACAGAGTCGGTTACAAGGGAGGAGATCTACATATACGAATTGTCAAGCTTGCCTTCCACGCAAAGGAGAGACTCATCCGGACATGGGACGAAGTCTTCAATCTTGTATCTTCATAGTCCAACAGTCCGGCCAAATTATATAGTCCGGCTGTCCGAGGACCCCCTACTCCAGGACTCCCTCAGGGAATCCCTCTCCGGTGGCCATCTTCATCATCCTGGTGCTCTCCATGACGAGGAGGGAGTAGTTCACCCTCGGGGTTGTGGGTATGTACCGGTAGCTATGTGTTTGATCTTATGATGTTTCTCCCCCTCTACTCTCTTGTAATGGATTGAGTTTTCCCTTTGAAGTTATCTTATCGGATTGAGTCTGATTTGAGAACACTTGATGTATGTTTTGCATGTGCTTATCTGTGATGACAATGGGATATCACGTGATCCACTTGATGTATGTTTTGGTGATTAACTTGCGAGTTACATGACCTTGTGAACTTATGCATAGGGGGTGGCACACGTTTTCGTCTTGACTCTCCGGTAGAAACTTTGGGGCACTCTTTGAAGTTGTTTGTGTTGGTCGAATAGATGAATTTGAGATTGTGTGATGCATATCGTATAATCATACCCACGGATACTTGAGGTGACATTGGAGTATCTAGGTGACATTTGGGTTTTGGTTGATTTGTGTCTTAAGGTGTTATTCTAGTATGAACTCTATGATAGATCGAACAAAAAGAATAGCTTCGTGTTATTTTACTACGGACTCTTGAATAGATCGATCAGAAAGGATAACTTTGAGGTGGTTTCATACCCTACCATAATCTCTTCATTTGTTCTCCGCTATTAGTGACTTTGTAGTGACTCTTTGTTGCATGTTGAGGGATAGTTATATGATCCAATTATATTATTATTGTTGAGAGAACTTGCACTAGTGAAAGTATGAACCCTAGGCCTTGTTTCCTAGCATTGCAATACCGTTTGTGCTCACTTTTATCATTAGTTACCTTGCTGTATTTATATTTTCATATTACAAAAACCTTTATCTACCATCCATATTGCACTTGTATCACCATCTCTTCGCCGAACTAGTGCACCTATACAATTTACCATTGTATTGGGCGTGTTGGGGACACAGGGTTTTTTGAGAGAGACTATCTTCATCCTATGCCTCCCACGGATTGATAAACCTTAGGTCATCCACTTGAGGGAAATTTGCTACTGTCCTACAAACCTCTACACTTGGAGGCCCAACAACGTCTACAAGAAGAAGGTTGTGTAGTAGACATCAAGCTCTTTTCTGGCGCCGTTGCCGGGGAGGTTAGCGCTTGAAGGTATATCTTCAGATCTTGCAATCGAATCTTTTAATTTCTTGTTTTATCACTAGTTTAGTCTATAAAAGAAAATTACAAAAAATGGAATTGAGGGTACCTCATATGCTTCATCTTTTTAATATCTTTAGTCAGAATAAAGATGCCAATAATTGTGCTCAAGTGCTAGAAGAAGAATGCATTAGAATGTTTGGCACTAAATATTTGAATGATGAGCATGATTGCAATGTTGTTAGTATGAATTCCTTGAATATCCATGATGCCAATTATATGCAAAGACACAAGCTTGGGAAGCTATGTTTGATGAAGATGATATTTTTTCTCCCCCGAGTTTTGATGAGCAAATTTATTATGATGAAAGCATGACTCCTGTTTATGATGATTATATTGATGAAAGTGGGTTTGTAAGAGTGTCAACTTTAGGAAGTAATGATCCCACTATTTTGGACGATGTTGAATCTTATTGTGATAATTATGAAAGTGGATTTGGAGAGGTCATGAATTTATTTAGTGACGATTCCACTATTTCGGAAGAGGTTCCAATTGATTATGAGAACAAAGTTGCTATCTATGATGATTGTTGTGATGACATGTATGCTATAAATATTAATGATAACCATTAAACTTTTCATCATGATTTTAATTTTCAATTGGATTATGCATCACATGATAGTTATTTTGTTGAGTTTGCTCCCGCTACTATTTATGAGAAGAAAATTGCTTATGTGGAGAGTAATAAAAATTATATGCTTGTGGCTCATGAAAAGAATGCTTTATGTGATGGTTATATTGTTGAATTCATTCATGATGCTACTGAAAATTATTATGAGGGAGGAATATATGCTTGTAGGAATTGCAATAATATCAAGTTTCCTCTCTATGTGTTGAAAATCTTGAAGTTATGCATGTCTTGCCTTCCTATGCTAGTTGATTATTGTTCCCATAAATTGTTTGCTCACAAAATCCCTATGCATAGTAAGTGGGTTAGACTTAAATGTGATATTCATATTCTTCATGATGCTCTCTTTATGTTTCAATTCTTATCCTTTATGTGAGCATCATTGAAATCATCATGCCTAGCTAGGGGCGTTAAACGATAGAGCTTGTTGGGAGGCAACCCGATTTTATTTTTGTTCCTTGCTTTTTGTTCCTGTTTAGTAATAAATAATTTATCTAGCCTCTGTTTAGATGTGGTTTTCTGCTTTTAATTAGTGTTTGTGCCAATTAGAATCTTTGGGAAGACTTGGGGAAAGTCTTTGCGATCTTGCTGTAAAAAACAGAAACTTTAGCGCTCACGAGTATTGCTGCCATTTCGTACTGGAGAGTGCGATTAGGTTGATTCTTTTTGAATATGATTAATAGACAAATTCCTCAAGTCCACCAATTTATTTCAGACTTTTTGGGCTTACAGAAGTATTCGAATGATAGAGATTACTACAGACTGTTCTGTTTTTGACAGATTCTGTTTTCTATGTGTTGTTTGCTTATTTTGATGAATCTATGCATAGTATCGGTGGGTATGAACAATAGAGAAGTCGTAATATAGTAGATATTACACAAATGTTAATTTAGAATGAGTTCACAACAGTACCTAAGTGGTGATTTATTTTCTTATACTAACGGAGCTTACGAGTTTTCTGTTAAGTTTTGTGTTGTGAAGTTTTCAAGTTTTGGGTGAAGATTCGATGGACTATGGAATAAGGAGTGGCAAGAGCCTAAGCTTGGGGATGCCCCGGATGGCATCCCCTCTTTCGTCTTCATTCATTGGTAACTTTACTTGGAGCTATATTTTTATTCACCACATGATATGTGTTTTGCTTGGAGCGTCATTTTGTTTAATTTTGTTTTGCTTGCTGTTTGAATAATATACCAAGATCTGAAATTCTTAAATGTTAGAGAGTCTTCACATAGTTACATAATTATTCAACTACTCATTGATCTTCACTTATATTTTTCGGAGTAGTTTGTCGTTTGCTCTAGTGCTTCACTTAAATCCTTTTAGAGCATGGCGGTGGTCTTATTTTGAAGAAATAGATGAACTCTCATGCTTCACTTATATTATTTTGAGAGTCTTTTAGAACAGCATGGTAATTTGCTTTGGTTATGAAACTAGTCCTAATATGATAGGCATCCAAGATGGATATAATAAAAACTTTCATATAAAGTGCATTGAATACTATGAGAAGTTTGATACTTGATGATTGTTTTGAGATATGAAGATGGTGATATTAGAGTCATGCTAGTTGAGTAATTGTGAATCTGAGAAATACTTGTATTGAGGTTTGCAAGTCCCGTAGCATGCAGATATGGTAACCGTTGTGTGACAAATTTGAAGCATGAGGTGTTTCTTTGATTGCCTTCCTTATGAGTGGCGGTCGGGGACGAGCGATGGTCTTTTCCTACCAATCTATCCCCCTAGGAGCATGCGCGTAGTGCTTGGTTTTTGATGACTTGTAGATTTTTTCAATAAGTATGTGAGTTCTTTATGACTAATGTTGAGTCCATGGATTATACGCACTCTCACCCTTCCATCATTGCTAGCCTCTTCGGTACCGTGCATTGCCCTTTCTCACCTCGAGAGTTGGTGCAAACTTCGCCGGTGCATCCAAACCCCGTGATATGATATGCTCTGTCACACATAAACCTCCTTATATCTTCCTCAAAACAGCCACCATACCTACCTATTATGGAATTTCCATAGCCATTCCAAGATATATTGCCATGCAACTTTCCACCGTTCCGTTCATCATGACACACATCATCACGTCATATTGCCTTGCATGATCATGTAGTTGACATCGTATTCGTGGCAAGGCCACCATGCATAATTTATCATACATGTCACTCTTGATTCATTGCCCATCCCGGTACACCGCGGGAGGCATGCATATAGAGTCATATTTTGTTCTAGTATCAAGTTGTAATCTTTGAGTTGTAAATAAATAGAAGTGTGATGATCATCATTAATAGAGCATTTTCCCATGAAAAAAAGGCCAAATAAAAAAAGGGGATGGCCCAAAAAAAGAAAAGAAGGGACAATGCTACTATCCTTTTTCCACACTTGTGCTTCAAAGTAGCACCATGATCTTTTTGATAGAGAGTCTCTTATTTTGTCACTTTCATATACTAGTGGGAATTTTTCATTATAGAACTTGGCTTGTATATTCCAACAATGGGCTTCCTCAAATGCCCTAGGTCTTCGTGAGCAAGCAAGTTGGATGCACACCCACTTACTTTCTTTTGATGAGATTTCATACATTTATAGCTCTAGTGCATTCGTTGCATGGCAATCCCTACTCCTCGCATTGACATTAATTGATGGGCATCTCCTAGCCCGTTGATTAGCTGCGTCAATGTGAGAATTTCTCCTTTTTTGTCTTCTCCACACAACCCCCATCATTATATTCTATTCCACCCATAGTGCTATGTCCATGGCTCGCCCTCATGTATTGCGTGAAAGTTGAAAAAGTTTGAGATTACTAAAGTATGAAAAAATTGCTTCGCTTGTCATCGGGGTTGTGCATGATGAGAGCATTTTTGTGTGACGAAAATGAAGCATAGCCAAACTATATGATTTTGTAGGGATAAGCTTTCTTTGGCCATGTTATTTTGAGAAGACATAATTGCTTAGTTAGTATGCTTGAAGTATTATTATTTTTATGTCAATATTAAACTTTTTTCTTGAATCTTATGGATCTGAACATTCATGCCACAATAAAGAGAATTGCATTGATAAATATGTTAGGTAGCATTCCACATAAAAAATTCTGTTTTTATCATTTACCTACTCGAGGACGAGCAGGAATTAAGCTTGGGGATGCTTGATACGTCTCCAACGTATCCATAATTTTTTATTGTTCCATGCTATTATATTATCAACCTTGGATGTTTTATATGCATTTATATGCTATTTTATATGATTTTTGGGACTAACCTATTAACCTAGAGCCTAGTGCTAGTTTCTGTTTTTCCTTGTGTTTGAGTTTTACAGAAAAGGTAAACCAAATGGAGTCCAATTGACTTGAAACTTCACGGAACTTATTTTTGGACCAGAAGAAGGACATGGAGTAAAAGAGTTGGGCCAGAAGAGTCCCGGGCTACCCACGAGGGTGGGGGCACGCCCACCCCCTGGGCACGCCTCCCTACCTCGTGGACGGCCCGGAGACCCCCCTGACTTGTTCTCCACGCCAAAACCTCTTATATATACTGAAACTTCCAAAAAGAAACCTAGATCGGGAGTTCCGCCGCCAGAAGCCTCCATAGCCACCGAAAATAAATCTAGACCCATTCCGGCACCTTGCCGGAGGGGGGAATGTCGGTGTCAAAACCGGTAGATCTCGGGTAGGGGGTCCCGAACTATGCGTCTAAGGCGGATGGTAACAGGAGGCGGGGGACACAATGTTTACCCAGGTTCGGGCCCTCACGGTGGAGGTAATACCCTACTTCCTGCTTGATTGATTTGACAATATGAGTATTACAAGAGTTGATCTACCACGAGATCAGAGAGGCTAAACCCTAGAAGCTAGCCTATGGTATGATTGTTGTTGTCCTACGGACTAAAACCCTCCGGTTTATATAGACACCAGAGGGGCTAGGGTTACACAGAGTCGGTTACAAGGGAGGAGATCTACATATCCGAATTGTCAAGCTTGCCTTCCACGCAAAGGAGAGTCCCATCCGGACACGGGATGAAGTCTTCAATCTTGTATCTTCATAGTCCAACAGTCCGGCCAAAGTATATAGTCCGGCTATCCGAGGACCCCCTAATCCAGGACTCCCTCAGTAGCCCCCGAACCAGGCTTCAATGATGATGAGTCCGGCGCGCAGATTGTCTTCGGCATTGCAAGGCGGGTTCTCCTCCAAATCCTGAGTACCTGTCGTAATGAGTTGTGTCCAACCTCCCATGAATGTTGCACTCCTCAGCTTCTGTGCCTCAATAATGGCTATCTTCCATGTGTCGAGTGAATGCGAGAGGTCGGGGTGTTTTGCCATTTACCACCCTAACCAGGTAGGTGAATCGTCTATTTGAACAGTCGGGGATCTTCAGATCTGGATCACACCACCTTCCCACAGCGAGTATCCATCGGAGTGTGCCCGGAAAAATCCATCCCATCATGGCCGGCCACCGCAGCTCCTCATCTCACCCCCGTAGCCCTAAGCCAGGTAGTTGGGAGAAGTGTTCTGTTCCCCATAGCCAACTAGTAGAGTTGCAGACCCAGGGGTTTCTCCCTCATGCGTACATGATCCCTGTCCGAGCCGGACTAGCCACATATAATGGCGGGGAGCAAGCGGAAAGCTTTCCCAACCCATCCATGGGGGAGCGGGTAGGCCTCGTCCCTTATTTATTGAGGGGACTCGGATTTCCAATCCATCCATTCCTCTGCGGGCTCCTGGAGTTCTATGGCCTCCAGCTGCATAACTTTACTCCCGCTTCCATATTACACATCGCAGGCTACGTTGCCCATTGTGAGCTGTTTCTGGATTGCGAAGCTCATTTCGAGCTATGGCAGAGGCTATTCTGCCTCATGCCTCGTACACAGAAGGGGTCAATATTTCAAGTGGGCGGAGCCGAAATATGGCTCATCGCCGGGACCGGATACCTGTCGGGTACTCCGAAGAAGACATCCGAAGACTGGCCTTCGGAGTGGTTTTATATGGAGGACGTTCCCCTCCCGGACCCTATTCGGATGGGCCTTCCTGAGTTCAACAACGCCCCTTTGAAGAAACGTCGTAGCTGGCGCCCTCGGAGCCCCCAGGAGGAAGATAACAAAGAGGTCCTTTACCTGATGAGCCGGATAAAGACATTGGCCGAATCAGGACTGACAATAATCGAGGTTATGTCAATATGTATAACACGGGGGGTGCAGCCACTTCAATATCAGGGACAACCCATGTGGCACTTCAATGGAGAAGACGATGCAACCCGCTGCGGCCGTAAAGGCTCGGACTCCGCCGCCGCTCTGGCAAAAATACTGTCCGATTTATATAAGGGAGAGGAGTTCATCCGTATTAAGCCACGGGATGGATTATCCATGTACAACCCCCCAAACTGGGTGAGATGCTGCTTTTTACTCCAAACCTTCCTGCTTACTTTGTCATAAATATTTACCTTGCTATTTCATAGCAGGAACTGTGAAAAGCTATGAGGGAGATTCACATCCCGTCTCCACAGCCAGAGGACCCTGATCGGGCCCTTGATCCCAGACTCGAAGAAGATCCGGACATATTCGTGGAGCTCATCAACAGGACGTTTTATCAGTTAAGCTGCGACGGTGCCTTGGTGCTCATCACCGCCGATTATCCTGGATTGCTCCCTGCATCACATGTAAGTAAAACCGGAGTCCCAACTTCCGAGAAGGATCCCCTTTTTCACACTTCATCCACCGCACACGTATGGTGTCTTGCAGGGAAGGCCCTCGGGACGCCATGCCGAACCCGCAGTGACTCACCAACAAGGGGCACCGAAACCGGGTAGGCTTAAAAGGAAGGCGGTCAGGACTGAGATGCCATCGCAGAGGTATGAAAAAGAACCATGCTCCGTGGTTATTGTCTTTAAAATATAATAACGTCCGTGGTTAAAACCAGGAAAAACGCTCGCCGGACCGTATTCGGAGAGTCTGCTGGCCATGCCTCCACCAATCGGGCTCCAGAGCCGTACTAGGAGGCAGATGCTAACATGGGGACAACGTCGGATATTCCTCCTACCGAGGATGCGGATAGGTTGTCCGCCACAAATTCCGAAGTGGAGAGTGCCATGAAGCACAGGCGTCGCCGGGCCGTACTCCGCGACCCCAGTTTTTCCGAAGAGGCGATTGATGCCTTCAACTCAGGGGACGCGTACATCCGAGCTGCTCAAAATGGTCTTGCCAGAGCCACGGACCAGTATGTAAAGGATATATTGGTAAGAAAATCTGATAATTATATATGTACCAGTAGCCCCTAAGACTTGAAACAGTTGGCACGACTGATTTAAGGATCATTATTTGCATAGGTTCTTACTGAGAAGAATACCCAGTTGTCTCAAGAGCTGGAGGAGTGCAAAGCCCAGCTACGGGCCGCAGTTGCCAAAATAGAGGATTCCCAGAAGGCCCCATCTGGTAACACTTGTTCCTATCGAAAAGAACGAGATGTACCAGTCAATATTTTCCAGGGAGAAACATCTTCCAGGGAGAATAGTTCCGTTAAGGGTTCCTTTCCCTGGGTACACATGCATTAATGTGCATGTCCGAACTGCGACAAGAGACGTAGGATATAACATCTGGGGTATGTATTCTAATAAGTAAAAAAGTCATCCTTTGTTCGCCGACCGAATATTCCCTTAAGAATGCTAGCTTTCGGCTTCACCCAGTGTGAGGTACACGTCCGACTGACCCGGCAGTAACAATCGCAGAGGTGCTCCCCTTATGCCCTAGCCGAATTAACGGGAACGTAGGGCATAAATACAACAGCCAGGCAACCCAGGTTGGCCAAAACTTAAGTCAGATCGATGCATATAATGGCAAAGAAAAGGTGCATGTGTAAAAATAACACATATGCGGCAGGCATAGAGCCCGGATCATAATTATATTAAGCTTTTGTATAAGAAGCCCCCAGGTATAATGAGCGCGCTTAGCGCGTACAAATTGTGCAGTCAAGACACATTTTAACCTTTGAAGGCCGCGAAGAAAACGAAGAAAGACAGAAAAATATATATAACGAATGTATATATAAAAAAATTGACGAAGGTAAGGAGACGAACACAGAGTTCGGCGCTAGGCGTAGAACCTTCGGAGTCTGGCCGCATTCCATGGGTTTGGCTGGAGTCGATTGTCCGATGCATCACACAGACGGTACGCTCCACCGGTCAGAACTTTGTCAATAACAAAGGGACCTTCCCATTTGGGTTTCAGCTTGTCCTTTTTCTTCTCTGGTAGGCGTAGAACGAGTTCGCCAACATTATAAGTTTTGTCTTGTACTTCTCTGCTTTGATATCGTCGAGCTTGTTGTTGATAGAATGTGGATCGGGCTTTTGCCACGTAACGCTCCTCCTCCAGGGCGTCCAAACTGTCCTGCCGATCTAGCTCGGCTTCTTTTTCTTCGTACATGCGCACGCGAGGTGAGTCATGAATGATGTCGCAGGGCAGTACCGCCTCTGCGCCGTACACCATAAAGAAAGGTGTGTATCTGGTGGTGCGGTTTGGCGTGGTCCGCAGCCCCCACAGTACGGAGTCGAGCTCCTCGACCCAGTGCGTATCTGATTCCTTCAAGGACCACACTAGTCTAGGTTTAATGCCGCTCATTATAAGACCATTTGCTCGTTTGACTTGACCGTTAGTTTGAGGGTGGTAGATGGATGCATAATCGAGCTTAATGCCCATTTTGCTGCACCAAGTTTTTACCTCATCGGCTGTAAAGTTCAAGCAGTTATCGGTGATGATACTGTGGGGACACTGTAGCGGTGTACAACCCCGGATAAGAAATCTATCACTGGTCCGGATTCGGCCGTTTTAACTGGTTTGGCCTCTATCCATTTGGTGAATTTATCCACCATGACCAATAGGTACTTTTTCTTTTGGCTTCCTCCTTTAAGGGGTCCGACCATATCAAGCCCCCAGGCCACAAAGGGCCAAGTAATGGGGATTGTTTGGAGAGCGGTAGGTGGCATATGGCTTTGGTTTGCAAAGAGCTGGCAACCGACACAATGTTGAATGAGGTCATGTGCGTCTGCTTGAGCTATCGGCCAGTAGAAACCTGTATGGAAGGATTTACTTACAAGGGCCCGAGCTGCGGTGTGATGGCCGCCGAGTCCAGCTTGAATTTCTGCCAAAAGTTGACGTCCTTCCTCCTCGGAGATGCATCTTTGCAGTACTCCGGTAGCGCTTTTCTTATAAAGCTCCCCCTCGTGGACCTTGTAGGCTTTAGACCGCCGCACAATGCAATGTGCCTCATTTTGGTCCTCAGGGAGTTCTTGCCTATTTAGGTAAGCCAAGAAGGGTTCCGTCCACGGGGCGGTTACAGCCATAGTCACGTGGGCCGAAGGTGTTATCTCGGTGGCGGAGCCTCCGATTATGTCAGAGTGTTCGGGGTGTGGTGTTGTAGCCGGATCCGGACTATTGTTACCGGTCTCCCCTTCCCACACCATGGATGGCTTGAACAGCCTTTCCAGGAAGATATTCGGTGGGACAGGGTCACGCTTAGCGCCATTTCGGGCGAGGATATCTGCACTTGATTGTTTTCTCGGACCACATGGTGGAATTCGAGCCCCTCGAATCGAGCTGACATCTTGAGGACGGCATTGCGATAAGCCGCCATTTTTGGGTCCTTGGCATCAAAATCTCTATTTATTTGAGATATTGTGAGGTTCGAGTCCCCACGCACCTCTAGGCATTGAATGCCCATGGAGACTGCCATCCGGAGACCATGCAACAGGGCCTCATATTCGGCTGCGTTGTTGGAGTCTGTGTATAATATTTGGACTATGTATTGGATTGTATCTCCGGTTGGGGATGTCAAGACGACACCTGCTCCCAGACCCGCCAGCATTTTAGAGTCATCGAAGTGCATGATCCAATTGGAGTACGCGTCGTATTCTTTAGGGAGTTCGGCTTCTGTCCATTCGACGATGAAATCGGACAGTACTTGTGAGTTAATGGCTCGCCGTGGTTTGTATGATATGTCGAACGGGAGGAGCTCAATAGCCCATTCGGCAATCCGGCCCGTGGCATCGCGGTTGTTTATAATGTCGTTGAGTGGAATCTCGGAGGCCACCGTAATTGAACACTCTTGAAAGTAGTGTCGTAGTTTTCTGGATGCCATGAAGACCACGTATGCTATCTTTTGATAATGTGGGTACCGGGATTTGCATGGAGTGAGGACAGTAGATACGTAGTATACCGGCTTTTGAAGCGGGAACTTATGTCCGTCCGTTTCTCGTTCGACGACGAGCACTGCGCTTACAACCTGGTACGTTGGCGCTATATATAACAACATTGGTTAGCCGATATTTGGTGCGGCCAAGATTGGGTTGCTGGCCAAGGCAGCTTTTATTTCTTCCAATCCGGCCGTAGTCGCGTTCGTCCACTCGAAGTGTTCGGTGTGCCGAAGAAGGCGATAAAGAGGTAATGCCTTTTCTCCCAATCGGGAGATAAAGCGGCTTAAGGCAGCCACACATCCGGTTAATTTCTGGATTTGCTTGAGGTTTGTTGGGATAGCCAACTATGACAGAGCTTGGATTTTAGCCAGATTCGCTTCAATTCCTCTGTTGGAAACGATGAAGCCCAAGAGCTTTCCAGCGGGTACGCCGAAAACGCATTTTTTCGGATTGAGCTTAATGTCATATGTTCGGAGATTGTCGAATGTGAGCCTCAAGTCATCTATCAAAGATTCAACATGTCTGGTTTTAATTACCACATCGTCTACGTATGCCTCCACTGTTTTGCCGATTTGTGTTTCCAGGCATGGCTGAATCATGCGTTGATAGGTCGCACCGGCGTTTTTGAGCCCGAAAGGCATAGTGTTGAAACAGAAGGGCCCATATGGAGTAATGAATGTCGTTGCGGCTTGATCGGGCTCCGCCATCTTGATTTGATGGTATCCGGAGTATGCGTCGAGGAAACACAATGAGTCATGTCCTACGGTAGCATTGCTTATTTGATCGATGCGGGGGAGGGGGAAGGGATCCTTGGGGCAAGCCTTGTTTAGGTCCTTAAAATCGACACATAAGCGCCAGGATTTGTCCTTCTTTGGTACCATCACCAGGTTTGCTAGCCAATCCGGATGTTTTATTTCTCTAATGAATCCGGCCTCGAGTAACTTGGCTAGTTCTTCTCCCATGGCTTGTCGCTTGGGTTCGGAGAAACGCGAAGAGTTTGCTTGACCGGCTTGTATCCCTTTAGAATGTTTGGGCTATGCTCGACCAGCCTGCGTGGGATGCCTGGCATATCTGAAGGATGCCAGGCGAAGATGTCCCAATTCTCGCGTAAGAACTCCCGTAGTGCGGCGTCTGTTGTGGGGTTCAGCTGTGCCCTGATGGATGTTGTTTTTGTAACGTCCGTTGGGTCGACCTGGAATTTGACTATTTCGTCCACTGGTTTAAAAGAGGTGGACTTGGGTCTTTTGTCGAGTATCATGTTGTCCCTGTCCACTGTAGAGTGTAGCGCAGTTAGTTCTTCGGCGGCGAGGGCTTCGGATAACGCTTCGAGGGCCAGTGCGGTGGTTTTATTTTTGGCGCAGAGTGCTATGTCTGGATCACTAGCTAGAGTGATGATTCCATTGGGTCCGGGCATCTTGAGCTTCATGTACCCGTAATGGGGTATAGCTTGGAAGATCGTGAATGCCTCTCGCCCTAGAAGGGCGTGGTATCCGCTACTAAATGGGGCCACTTGGAATGTGATTTCTTCGGACCTGTAATTCTTCGGCGTGCCGAATGCCACATCTAGTGTGATTTTCCCGCACATCGTGCCTCCCTACTAGGGATGATTCCTCTGAAGGTCGTGCTGCTTTGCTCAATGCGGCTCTTTTCTATTTCCATTTTTCTAAGAGTCTCCTCATAGATGAGGTTTAATCCGCTGCCATCGTCCATGAGTACTTTAGTAAGACGGAAGCCGTCCACAATTGGACTAAGGACCAAAGCGGCTGGAGCTCGGGCTGTGCGGAATTGAGGTTCATCACTGGCATTGAAGGTTATGGTCGTGTCGTTCCATGGATTTATTGTTGCGACGTGGCAGACTTCGGCGAGGCTACGAAGTGCCCGCTTGCGCCTACTGTTTGAGGCAAAAGTCTCAAAGACTGTTAGGACTGTATTGTTATTTTCCGCGGGAGGGTGCTCTGCGGTATTGTTGACGAGGAGATCCTCGCCGCTCCTGGCCACTTGTCGGAGTATCCAACATGCTCTAAGGCTGTGTGTTGGCATGGTATCCGATGTACTGTGAATTTTGCATGGCCCATTGAGCCATCCCTCCAATACGGTTCCGCACCCTGTAGTGGGTTTTGGCTTCTTAGTAATTGGATTGGGTGACTTACGAGAGTACACCCTTTTAGTTCGGACAGAGGGTTTAGTTAGAGTCGGAGGATCCCAGAATTGTGTTTGGGTTTTCTAGGTGCTTTCCGTCGCACAGTACTTCCGTACTATGGACGCCAAGTCAGCGAAGTGTGTTATATCATGGCGACTTATGGCATTGAGGATTCCTTGTCCGTGCAATTTTTGCAAAAGAATGAAATTGCGTCTTCCTCGCGACAGTCCTTCACCTTGCTTATTGCAAGGAGGAATCTGGCCCAATAGTGATGTACTGTCTCTTGGGGCTCTTGTCTAACATGGGAAAGATCACTTATGTGAGGGTGGGTGGGTAGATTTAAGTCCAAACCCTGGCCTGGTCTGAGACCCAAAGGAGTTTCCGAGCTTGGTAGTTCTGGCTCTGGGACGTTGCCAGACGGTACTAGCCCGCTGTTCGATTCCAGGTTCGAAGCTTGGGCCATGTCCTCCCGTAGACGGGTATCCGGCTCAGAGAGATCGGGAATCCGGACATAGTTTGTCCTCAAAATAGAGGAGGAATCGCTGCATCGCTCCTCCACCACCGCTATCTGATGGGTAACCAGCGAAGAGTTAATCCCCCTTTGGTCGGGTTTAAGCCCGATCCAATCATAGTCCGTAGCGACTCCCAAGGCGGCGATGCGATCCAAGAGCTCGTTCAAAGAAGAGAGCTCCACTAGATCCATCTGCTTGATGAATCCCGAGCTGACGTGGAGGCTGTTTTTGATGACCCGAGAGGTCATCGTCGGCGTGATAGACGACGGGGTGGTCACGACGAAGCCGCCTAATCGGGGAGTTTGGCCTATTGCTCTTGTATCACCATCTCTTCGCCGAACTAGTGCACATATACAATTTACCATTGTATTGGGTGTGTTGGGGACACAAGAGACTCTTTGTTATTTGGTTGCAAGGTTGTTTGACAGAGACCATCTTCATCCTATGCCTCCCACAGATTGATAAACCTTAGGTCATCCACTTGAGGGAAATTTGCTACTGTCCTACAAACCTCTGCACTTGGAGGCCCAACAACGTCTAGAAGAAGAAGGTTTTGTAGTAGACATCAGCCGGCCCCATGGCCGCATCAACCTCAGGGAGCCACCAGGATCAGTGTCCAGCCTCATCACAACACCTTCCCCTCGGGAGAGTCGCGCGAGGGGGGCTGGGCATGGGGGCTACGCTCAGGTCACGCCTAGCGTATGCCACCCTGCCAGGTCCCTCGGACTTGGTCGTCGCGCATCCCTCCCAAGCGGGACCTCAGTGAGAAAAGGTATGGATGTCTGTTTGTGCGTCAAGGGGGACTCCTAAGCATCGCGACTCAGGAGCCTAACTGGCCACGTAGCCCTCACCCCTTGGTCTCGTCCTGGTGATCCGGACGACGCAACGGCGGCCGAGGTATGCATGGGGTCGGGCCCTACCGACACAGAACGCTAAGACCTACACTCACATCTCCTTCCCATGGGTCGTTTGCGCGTCAAGAGGGACTCCTGAGCATCGCGACTCAAGAGCCTAACTGATCACGTATCCCCTCACCCCTTGGACTCGTCCTGGTGATCCGGAGGACCCAACGGCGGCTGAGGTATGCGCAGGGTCGGGCCCTACTGAGGGAGTCCAGGATTAGGGGTCTCCGGACAGCCGGACTATATCCTTTAGCCGGACTGTTGGACTATGAAGATACAAGATTGAAGACTTCGTCTCGTGTCCGGATGGGACTTGGCGTGGAAGGCAAGCTAGGCAGTACGGATATGGATATCTCCTCCTTTGTAACCGACCTTGTGTAACCCTAACCCTCTCCGGTGTCTATATAAACCGGAGGGTTTTAGTCCGTAGGACAACATACAATCATACCATAGGCTAGCTTCTAGGGTTTAGCCTCTCCGATCTCGTGGTAGATCAACTCTTGTAATACCCATATCATCAAGAATAAATCAAGCAGGACGTAGGGTTTTACCTCCATCAAGAGGGCCCGAACCTGGGTAAAACATCGTGTCCCCTGCCTCCTGTTACCATTCGCCTTAGGCGCACATTTCGGGACCCCCTACCCGAGATCCGCCGGTTTTGACACCGACATTGGTGCTTTCATTGGGAGTTCCTCTGTGTTGTCGCCGTTAGGCTTGATGGCTCCTACGATCATTGATAGCGATGCAGTCCTGGGTGAGACTTTTCTCCCCGGACAGATCTTTGTGTTCGGCGGCTTCGCACTGCGGGCCAACTCGCTTGGCCATCTAGAGCAGATCGAAAGTTACGCCCCTGGCCACCAGGTCAGGTTTGGAAGCTTAAACTACACGACCGATATCCGCGGAGACTTGATCTTCGACGGATTCGAGCTTCTGCCTTGTGCGTCACGCGGTCATGATGAGTACGATTTAGCTCTACCATCAGACGGTGTTCAGGAGATCACACCAGCAGCCGCTCTGACCCTCAATTCGGAGCCAGTTGCGCCGTCCATGGACCCCGCCACGGAGGCCTTATCCTCAGCGGCGATCGAGCCAAACATCGACCTTACCCTGCACGAGAGCCGTGTTGTCAGACTGCCGGATCCTTCTCCAGCCACGGACTCCGAACCGCCTGTGCCCGTTCCTAGCGAATCCGATTGGAAGCCGATCATGGAGTTTACCTCCGCGGATGTTTTTCAGCACTTGCCCTTTGGCAACATACTGAACTCATTAAGGTCTCTCTCCTTATTAGGAGGATCCTGGCCGAGCTATGTCCGGCAGGATTGGGATGCGGATGATGAAGAAATTCGCTGCCCACCCACCACCCACTTAGTAGCCACTGTCGACGACTTAACCGACATGCTCAACTTCGACTCCAAAGACATCGACGGTATGGACGACGATGCGGGAGACGAAGAGGAACCACTGCCCATAGGGCACTGGACAGCCACCTCATCATACGATATATACATGGTGGACACACCCAAAGAAGGCAATGGCGACGAGACAGCGGAGGGTGACCCCTCCAAGAAGCAACCCTAGCGCTAACATCAGCGGCGCCGCTCTAAGTCCCGCCAAAGCAAAAGTGGCGATACCGGCATAGGAGATAATAACACTCCGGATAGTGCCGAAGATGGCAACAATCCCCTCCAGCACGATCTAGGACAGGAGAATGGAGAGGCCAGCC
The DNA here is from genome assembly GCF_018294505.1 of Triticum aestivum. Classification (NCBI taxonomy): domain Eukaryota; kingdom Viridiplantae; phylum Streptophyta; class Magnoliopsida; order Poales; family Poaceae; genus Triticum; species Triticum aestivum. Next base: position 148,901,541 of record NC_057797.1, read on the forward strand.
CTCCAGAGAGAGCGGCAGATGGAGAGGTGGAGGATGATAATTACATGGCCCCCTCCAAAGACGAGGCAAGCCTCGACGATGACGAATTCGTCGTGCCAGAGGATCCCGTCGAACAAGAGCGCTTCAAGCGCCGGCTTATAGCCACGGCAAATAGCCTTAAGAAAAAGCAGCAGCAGCTTCAAGCTGATCAAGATCTGCTAGCTGACAGATGGACTGAAGTCCTCGCGGCAGAGGAATATAAACTCGAACGCCCCTCCAAGAGTTACCCAAAATGCAGGTTGCTACCCCGACTGTAGGAAGAAGCGTATGACGCGGCTGATCGGCCACCTCGTGGCCGCGATAGAGAGGCATTCTAGCCAAAAGCTCAGCCTGCACCCCGACGCCATTCAAATAAAAAGGCATGGGGAAACACACCAGACCTGCGAGACGTATTGGAGGAAAAAGCAAAACATGCAAGATCGATCTACGGATCACGAGGGCATGTCACTATGCGAGACGATAAACATCATGCCGGATACAGTAAAAGTAAATCCGGTCGGGTCGAACACAGCGGGCAAGACTCATTGGAGCTGCGTCGCGATATAGCCCAGTACAGAGGTGTCGCACACCCCTTATGCTTCACAGATGAAGTAATGGATCATCAAATCCCATAGGGTTTCAAACCCATAAACATAGAATCATACGATGGCACGACAGATCCTGCGGTATGGATCGAGGATTTCCTCCTGCACATCCACATGGCCCGCGGTGATGACCTACACGCAATCAAATACCTCCCACTCAAACTTAAAGCACCATCTCGGCATTGGCTCAACAACTTGCCAGCAGAGTCCATTGGCTGTTGGGAAGATCTGGAAGCCGCATTCCTCGACAACTTTCAGGGCACTTATGTGCGACCACCAGACGCCGATGACCTGAGCCATATAATTCAGCAGCCAGAGGAATCGGCCAGGCAATTCTGGACATGGTTCCTAACTAAGAAAAATCAAATCGTCGACTGTCCGGATGCAGAGGCCCTAGCAGCTTTCAAGCATAACATCCGCAACGAGTGGCTTTCCCGGCACCTTGGATAGGAAAAGCTGAAATCTATGGGAGCCCTCATGACACTCATGACCCGCTTTTGTGCGGGAGAAGATAGCTGGCTAGCTCGTAGCAATAACATGTCAAAGAGCCCTGGTAACTCGGATACCAAGGACAGCAATGGCAGGTCACGTCGCAACAAGCACAAGCGCCGCATTAACAGCAACAATACCGAGGATACGGTAGTCAATGCCGGATTCAAAGGCTCTAAACCCGGTCAGCGGAAAAATCCATTTAAAAGAAGCACTCTGGGCCCGTCCAGTTTGGATCGCATACTCGATCGCTCATGTCAAATACACGGCACCCCCGATAAGCCAGCCAACCACACCAATAGGGATTGTTGGGTATTTAAGCAGGCCGGCAAGTTAAACGCCGAAAACAGAGATAAGGGGCCACATAGCGATGACTAGGAAGAGCCCCGGCAGCCGAACACCGGAGGACAGAAGAGGTTCCCCCCACAAGTGTGGATGGTGAACATGATATACGCAACCCACATCCCCAAGAGGGAGCGGAAGCGTGCGCTCAGGGACGTATATGAGTTGGAGCCAGTCGCCCCAAAGTTCAACCCATGGTCCTCCTGTCCGATCACCTTCGATCGCAGGGACCACCCCACTAGTATCCATCATGGAGGATTCGCCGCACTAGTCCTAGACCCAATCATTGACGGATTTCACCTCACTCGAGTCCTTATGGATGGCGGCAGCAGCCTGAACCTGCTTTACCAGGACACAATGCGCAAAATGGGTATAGACCCCTCAAGGATCAAACCCAAAAAAACAACCTTTAAAGGCGTCATACCAGGTGTAGAGGCCCATTGCACAGGCTCAGTCACACTGGAAGTGGTCTTCGGATCCCCGGATAACTTCCGAAGCGAAGAGTTAATCTTAGATATAGTCCCGTTCCGCAGTGGTTATCATGCACTGCTTGGGCGAAACGCATTTGCAAGATTCAATGCAGTACCGCATTATGCATATCTCAAGCTCAAGATGCCAGGACCTCAGGGGGTCATTACAGTTAACGGAAACACAGAGCGCTCTCTCCGAACGGAGGAGCACACTGCGGCCCTCGCAGCCGAAGCGCAAAGCAGCCTCTTAAGGCAATCCACTAGTTTGGCGTTTAAGGACCCAAACACCTTCAAGCGCGCCTAGAGTAATCAGCAACAGGACCGCCTGTCACATTCCGAGCTCGCATAGCAATGCGGCCCCCACCCCAGCCCAAGCCAAATGGCGAAATTCGTGCCACGCGTACATAATTACGCATTAAAAATACCATGGGCACAGGCGGGGAGGGGGGCATGACTACGGCACGCCCCAAGACGCGGCTTAAACCGCACTAGGGGCTCCCTGTTTTGTTTTTCTTTTCTTTTCAGGACTTTAATCTCTGGAAACCCGGTCCGACAGCATGATTGCCGAACATATGATGCAGCAACCAAGAAGGCAGAAAGCTACGTCACACCACGGAACTCCCAGGTGGATTACGACAACGAGTGTAATACTTGCCTTAATACTATTCTTCAGCTCGCCCTTGGAGGGGACATAGTCCTAGTTTTTGCTTATTGCACTGCATGTATCATTCTGCCTTAACGCACCTTTTTGAATAAATAATGCATAGCATTAAGACTATTATTGCATTCTTCTTATATATATATATATGTGTGTGTGTGTGTGTGTGTGTGTGTGTGTGTGTGTGTGTGTGTGTTCATTAATGACACCTTGCAACTATACACTTTGGTACGGCCAATACACTAGGGACTTAAGTACCCCACAATATGGTGTGAGAAGTCCGAACACTTTCACAAGTGCGGCACCCCGAACTTATAGCATTATATGCATCAGCTCCGAATCATGTCTTTGGTCAATAGTTGGGTTTGCCCGGCTCCCATGTTTTGGTACCTTACGTTCTGCTATATCGGCTAAGGTAGCACTGGGAGAACTACTGCGATTGTGCCCCGGTTCAGCTGGGCTAAGCACCTTAGTAGAGAAAGCTAAAACTGACTGTCATGGTAAGGCGAGAGACTGGTCGTTGTTCGAGAGGTTTTCGAGTCCCTAAAGACTTATGCCGCTTAGAGCGAGGAGTCGGCCCTATCCGGTTTAAGGCATGTATCGCGCCCCGAATTCGGCCTTCCCAATACTAGGGGCTTCGCCGAAATTTAAAATTATAGAATTCTATGGCTAAGTGAGAGTGATAACGCATTATAGTCCGATTGCCTTGTTCGTTGTGCTGAGCACCTCCCTCGAAGGACCCAACAATGGGAACAAGAGTGCTTAGGTTTATCCCGAACACCCCAGCACTCGTGGCATGGGGGCAGAAGCCGACGACTAGCCATCTCTCAGATTTGATAAACAGCCAAACAAAAGGTAATATTTTAAATTCAAACAAGCGTTGCATAGCGCATATGAACAAGTTTTCATAACTACAGGATTACACGAGCAAGTTTACTCGAATATTATATCTTTCGTACACTCGTCCGCTACGAGACGAGCACCCTTCAGGACACCCTCATAGTACATCTCGGGGTGGCGATGCTCCTTGCCCTCCAGCGGCCCTTCCTTGATCAGCTTCACGGCGTCTAGCTTGGCCCATTGCACCTTCACACGGGCGAAAGCCCGGCGTGCACCTTCGATGCAGACGGACCGCTTGACGACTTCCATCCGTGGGCAGGCATCCACAAGCCGCCTCACCAGGCCGAAGTAGCTTTTCGGAAGGGCGTCGCCAGGCCACAGCCGAACTATAAAGCCCTTCATGGCCTGTTCGGCCGCCTTGTGCGGCTCGACCAGCTGTTTTAGCCGGTCGCTCATAGGCACCGGGTGTTCGGTCCCAGTATATTGGGCCCAGAATAACTTCTCCGTTGAGCTTCCCTCCTCAGCCTGGTAAAACGTTGCAGCATCCGACACGCTGCGGGGCAAATCTGCGAATGCTCCTGGAGAGCTCCGGATTCGGGTAAGTAACAAGTAATTTACTTTCACATGCTTGATTTGCATATAGAATGCCTTACCCGCCGCTATCTTCTTCATCGCATCAATCTCCTGGAGGGCCTTTTGGTCTTCGGCCTTGGCATTCTTTGCGCTCTCGAGGGCCGCGGAAATCTCGGACTCTCGTGTCTTCGAGTCAAGCTCCAACGCCTCATGCTTCATCATGAGAGCCTGGAGCTCTTGCTCCACCTCGCCCACCCGTGCCTCCTGCCTTTCCCGCTCGGTACGCTCCTTGGCCGCTTTGTCTTCGGCCTCAGATATCGCTTGCTTCAGGGTTGCCACCTTGGTCGTGGCCCCTGGCAAATTTACGATGATCCTGTCATTTTGCAATCGCGTTCTTTATACACACACACACACACACACACACACACACACACACACACACACACACACACACACATATATATATATATATATATATAACCATAGACTAGGTACTACCTACCTTTGTTCTCCTCGAGCTGCCTCTTAGCAAGGCCGAGCTCTTTCTTGGACCCTTCGAGGTCCTGCTTCAGTGCGGCGACCTCCGCAGTCAGTGCGGCAGAGGCCAGCAGCGAAGCCTGCATACGCATATAGACATACTTATATTAGACTCATGCGATATTGTTTGATCCTCTATTCGGCTTTTCTTTGTGAACACCGAACAGAGCATCAGGGGCTACTGTCTATGCGGTAATATTTTTCCCATATTTCAAAAACTTACCTCAAAGCCTGTTAGAAGGCTGGCACAGGCTTCATTCAATCCACTCTTGGCGGACTGAACCTTCTGGACCACCGCACTCATAATAGTGTGGTGCTCTTCGTCGATGGAAGCGCTGCGAAGCGCTCCCAGCAGATTGTCCGGTGCCTCTGGTTGGACAGAGGTCACCAGCACAGGCGTCTTGCCCCTTTTGGAAGGAGGCCGCCTGCCTGAGTCCGGAGCCACTGGAGGTTCCGGCGCGGTGTTCGGCTGAGGGCCGAACTCGGAGCCCTCGGGGGCTTTGCTCCCCCTGCTCCCGAAGTCCGGAAGGTCGCTTTGAGGCGCCTCGGGGACTGTCTCCCCTCGACCTAGTGCCTCTTGAGGCAGCACCTCGGCGTTGTCTGTAGGGCAAGGGGAGGTGGCGGTCGGAAGTGGGTCGCTATCCATATCCGACGAGCCCAGGGAGCTGTCCGACGAGGATACGTCGATACGGGTTCAGGCGGTCTACACAATCATAATTCGGCGTTAGGAGAAGCAGTGCGACAAAGGTTTGGTTTTATACAGACTTTTGGAGTTGGAATAAACGTTTTGATAGTGTGATCAAAGCATTTGGTTTTATACAGACTTTTGGAGAAGCCTGTATTTATAAGAAAGTGAGTGGGAGCTCTATAGCATTTCTGATATTATATGTAGATGACATATTACTAATTGGAAATGATATAGAATTTCTGGATAGCATAAAGGGATACTTGAATAAGAATTTTTCAATGAAAGACCTCGGTGAAGCTGCTTACATATTAGGCATTAAGATCTATAGAGATAGATCAAGACGCTTAATTGGACTTTCACAAAGCACATACCTTGACAAAGTTTTGAAGAAGTTCAAAATGGATCAAGCAAAGAAATGGTTCTTGCCTGTGTTACAAGGTGTGAAGTTGAGTAAGACTCAATGCCCGACCACTGCAGAAGATAGAGAGAATATGAAAGATGTTCCATATGCTTCAGCCATAGGCTCTATCATGTATGCAATGCTGTGTACCAGACCTGATGTGTGCCTTGCTATAAGCCTAGCAGGGAGGTACCAAAGTAATCCAGGAGTGGATCACTGGACAGCGGTCAAGAACATCCTGAAGTACCTGAAAAGGACTAAGGATATGTTTCTCGTATATGGAGGTGACAAAGAGCTCATCGTAAACGGTTACGTTGATGCAAGCTTTAACACTGATCCGGACGATTCTAAATCGCAAACCGGATACGTGTTTACATTAAACGGTGGAGCTGTCAGTTGGTGCAGTTCTAAACAAAGCGTTGTACCGGGATCTACATGTGAAGCGGAGTACATAGCTGCTTCGGAAGCAGCAAATGAAGGAGTCTGGATGAAGGAGTTCATATCCGATCTAGGTGTCATACCTAGTGCATCGGGTCCAATGAAAATCTTTTGTGATAATACTGGTGCAATTGCCTTGGCAAAGGAATCCAGATTTCACAAAAGAACCAAGCACATCAAGAGACACTTCAATTCCATTCGGGATCTAGTCCAGGTGGGAGACATAGAGATTTGCAAGATACATACGGATCTGAATGTTGCAGACCCGTTGACTAAGCCTCTTCCACGAGCAAAACATGATCAGCACCAAGGCTCCATGGGTGTGAGAATCATAACTGTGTAATCTAGATTATTGACTCTAGTGCAAGTGGGAGACTGAAGGAAATATGCCCTAGTGGCAATAATAAAGTTATTATTTATTTCCTTATATCATGGTAAATGTTTATTATTCATGCTAGAATTGTATTAACCGGAAACATAATACATGTGTGAATACATAGACAAACAGAGTGTCACTAGTATGCCTCTACTTGACTAGCTCGTTAATCAAAGATGGTTATGTTTCCTAACCATGAACAAGGAGTTGTTATTTGATTAACGGGATCACATCATTAAGTGAATGATCTGATTGACATGACCCATTCCGTTAGCTTAGCACTTGATCGTTTAGTATTTTGCTATTGCTTTCTTCATGACTTATACATGTTCCTGTAACTATGAGATTATGCAACTCCCGTTTACCGGAGGAACACTTTGGGTGCTACCAAACGTCACAACGTAACTGGGTGATTATAAAGGAGTACTACAGGTGTCTCCAAAGGTACATGTTGGGTTGGCGTATTTCGAGATTAGGTTTTGTCACTCCGATTGTCGGAGAGGTATCTCTGGGCCCTCTCGGTAATGCACATCACTTAAGCCTTGCAAGCATTGCGACTAATGAGTTAGTTGCGGGATGATGTATTACAGAACGAGTAAAGAGACTTGCCAGTAACGAGATTGAACTAGGTATGGGATACCGACGATCGAATCTCGGGCAAGTAACATACCGATGACAAAGGGAACAACGTATGTTGTTATGCGGTCTGACCGATAAAGATCTTCGTAGAATATGTAGGAGCCAATATGGGCATCCAGGTCCCGCTATTGGTTATTGGCCGGAGACGTGTCTCGGTCATGTCTACATTGTTCTCGAACCCGTAGGGTCCGCACGCTTAAGGTTACGATGACAATTATATTATGAGTTTATGCATTTTGATGTACCGAAGGTTGTTCGGAGTCCCGGATGTGATCACGGACATGACGAGGAGTCTCGAAATGGTCGAGACATAAAGATTGATATATTGGAAGCCTATGTTTGGATATCGGAAGTGTTCCGGGTAAAATCGGGATTTTACCGGAGTACCGGGAGGTTACCGGAACCCCCCAGGGAGCTAGATGGGCCTTAATGGGCCTTAGTGGAAAAGAGAAGAGGCAGCCCATAGTGGGCCACGCGCCCCTCCCCTCCCTTGGTCCGAATTGGACAAGGAGAGGGGGCCGGCCCCTCTCTCTCTTTTCCCCCCTCCGCGAGTCCTATTCCAACTAGGATTGGGGGGGGGGATCCTGGCGCGCCCTATGTGGCCGGCCGGCCTCCCCCCTTTAGTCCTTTATATACGGAGGCAGGGGCACCCCAGAGAAACACAAGTTGATCCACATGATCTTATTCTTAGCCGTGTGCAGCGCCCCCAACCACCATAGACCTCGATAATATTGTAGCGGTGCTTAGGCGAAGCCCTACGGCAGTAGTACATCAAGATCGTCACCACGCCGTCGTGCTGACGGAACTCTTCCCCGACACTTTGCTGGATCGGAGTCCGGGGATCGTCATTGAGCTGAACGTGTGCTAAAATTCGGAGGTGCCGTAGTTTCGGTGCTTGATCGGTCGGGCCATGAAGACGTACGACTACATCAACCAAACGCTTCCGTTGTCAATCTACCGGGTACGTAGATCACAGTCTCCCCTCGTTGCTATGCATCACCATGATCTTGCGTGTGCGTAGGAAATTTTTCGAAATTACTACGTTCCCCAACAGACAATGGGGTATCATATTGATTCACTTGATATGTGTTTTGGCACTCAACTCGCGGATTCCCAAGGTAACATTGGGGTAATCTATGCATAGGGGTTGATGCACGTTCTTGTCTTTGTTTCTCCAGTAGAAATCTTGGGGCACTCTTTGAAGTTCTTTGTGTTGGATTGAGTATTATGAATATGAATTTGCTTTGGTGTTATCTTAGTACGAACTCTAGGATAGATCGAACGGAAAGAACAACTTTGTGTTATTTTATTACGAACTCTTGAATAGATCAAACAGAAAGAATAGCTTTGAGGTGGTTTCGTACCCTATAAAAGATAGGAACTTTGGAGTGATTCTTCATCGCACTTTGAGGGGTGGTTATATGATCCAATTATATTAGCATTGTTGAGAGGTTGCACTAGTAAAAGTACGGACCCTAGGCCTCATTTTCAAGCATTGCAATACCATTTTTGTGCCCGTTTACTATTTGATACCTTGTTGTTTTTATTTATTCAGGTTATAAAAATATATGTCTACCATCAATATTACACTTTTATCACCATCTCTTCGCCGAACTAATGCAACTATACAATTTGCCATTGTATTGGGTGTGTTGGGGACACAAGAGATTTCTTGTATTTGGTTGCAGGGTCGTTTGAGAGAGACCATCTTCATCCTACACCTCTCACGGATTGATAAACCTTAGGTCATCCACTTGAGGGAAAATTGCTATTGTCCTACAAAACTCTGCGCTTGGAGGCCCAACACGTGTCTACAAGAATAAAGTTGCGTAGTAGACATCAAAGACTCTGGAAGCCATGTTGTTCAAGACGAGGAAGCCGAAGCCATGAAGGACTTTCCAACACCGACATAATCGACTAGGACCATTTAACCCTTGGGGCCCTGCTACCTTATATAAGTAGGGGTCGAGCTAGTCAATAGACAACATACAACACCTCGGTTATACCTTGTACTTTGTACACCCCTATCACAATATACAATATGAGCAAGAGTAGGGTTTCACCTCATAAGGAGGGCCTGAACCTGGGTAAATCTGGTCTCTTGTTTCCTCCTCTGACCTACTCATCTCGCAGGGACACCCATCGAGGAATCTACCGGGTTCTACTCCGACGGGAAATATCAGTATCACGTGTCAGCGTCAGAGCTAGACAAGTCAGCATCGATGTCTATGGTTTTTTCGGTCGGCATCCTCCTCGGCCACAACCCCACAATCCTCTTGGCGGCAATACTCATTTTTATCCTTTGCTAATTCTTAGAGCAATTGTAGCAAAGTTGCCACAATGACACAATCACCATAATAATTACCAATATGACGATCGCGGCTGAAAAACACACTCTAGCAGAGTCGCCATTCCGTGCCACGACATCAAAATTTATGGACCGTTCTCCATATCTGGCCTCTCAGCTTCCATGTTTGGCGCCTAGGTGCTACCTTTTGGACGCTCCATATAAAAGTCACATGTGGCACGGAGGAAACTTCAGACGGTCCCCACCTCATGTGGGATGACAAGGAGATTGGGGGGTCATGTCCCACTGACGAGTGGGTCCCATGATTGTGGAGGCAGGAAAATATCAAGACTCTGAATTTGCGCATCACCTCAGCAGCCTCCGTAATGCATATGGAGCGCACTCCATATAGATATGGAGGTTGCTAATATAGCAACTCTCCTAGAGTTGCTCTTATTTTCCCAAGGAATTTCTTAGCTCTTAGTCAATGCGAGAATTGTTGATCGTGTGTTGAGATCTGTGCAAGATTTTACATTTTTCCAACTATGAGCATGAACACTACTTTTTTGCAATGTATGAACAAATTGTTGCATAAGGTGAACATTTTCTAGATATGTATGAATAAATTTATAAAAATTGATTGAAAAATAGTTAAGGATGAGTCAATACCACTCCCTCTCATCGCCAAAGAAGGACATACATACCCCGCCCGGGTTTCCGCTAAATAACGGCGACAAGAGCCGATAGCTCTCTGTGTTGTGAAACTTCACCTGTAACCCCATTCCAAATCACGTATAAAATCGCACCTCATAAATGTCGTCTCCAACCCCAGCCAACGGAAGATCCTTCCTTTTATTTATTGGGTTTGCATTGTCTCCCATGATAAAGTGGTTGTTTGCCCCGGGACTCCACAAGAAGGACGCTACAACAGCCATGTGGAAGGAAAAGTATAGCCAATTTTCGAGGGTATATGGGGGAGCAAAATTGTTAATGTGACCCTACCTTGGTCTTTGCATATAAAGTTGTGCGTCTTCTTTCGGAGTTGGAGGGAGTACATTTAGACTATTCATAATGGAAATAACATAGGTGGTAACATCACACTTATCTAGACAAAATAGATGATGTGGCATGTAATTAATGAAGAAAGAGAGCTATGTGGTAACATAGCTAGTTACTGTAACATCACACATATGAAGAAAAGATGAATGTACAACCTAATAAATGAAGTGATGCATGACACAACACATATATTACCACCCACTGTGAAGGTAGATGCATGTTACTACTCTAAGTTACTCCCTACTGTGAGTAGTCTTAGTTGCACGGAATGAAAATTTATCATATCAAGTTGAGCATTTTTTTTCTATTTCTTTTTGCGGGAATTTTATTTTATTTTCTCTTTATATTGACAAATTTGTGAAAGGAATTAAAACTAGCAAATTATTGGTCAACCGAGGCATAAGCACGTCTTTATTTATTTATTGCAAATCCACATCTCATCACATGGCGTTTAATGGTGACGGCATCTAGATTGTGTGTGTTGTACCCTTGATGCTTGATCAACAGTTCCACACGTTTGGAAAACCCCTGTACGATGAAGATTTTGAGCGGTGCGCGACAACAACTTGTACTACCAGCGAGCTATGTAGCACGCGCTGAACCGTGTATTGGCCAATAAGTTTAGTTTGGCCGGGCCATCCACGTCAAACTGAATGAAGTGGAGATACGTGTGGCCGTCTCTGTCTAGCCATTTTGCGTGCATGGTCACTGAAATCGTTACGCTGACAGACACGGCACATCCTCGTCAGCTACCACTGCTGCCTGACTTGACCATACTTTGTACATCCCTATTGCAATATACAACATGAGCAGGAGTAAGAGTAAGGTTTCACCTCATAAGGAGGGCCTGAACCTGGGTAAGTCTGATCCCTTATTTCCCACTATGATATACTCACCTCGTCGGGACACCCCATCGAGGGATTTGTTGGATTCTACTTTGACAGGGGATATTAGTATCACGTGCTAGCGTTAGAGCTAGACAAGTCAGCATCAACGTCTATGGTTTTGCTAGTTAGCGTCCTCCTCTGCCACAAACTCACAATCATCTTAGCGGCGCACCACTCAATTTTATCAATTTTGCTAATTTTTAGAGCAACTATAGTAGAGTCGCCACAATGACACAAACACCATAATAATTATCAATATGACTATCACGGCCGAAAAGCATACTCGAGCAAAGTCGTTATTCCATGCCATAGCCTCAAAATTAATTTGCCACCCTTCATATTTGGTCTCCCAGCTTCCATATTTGGCGCCTCGGTGCTACCTTTTGGAGCGCTCCATATAATAGTCACATGTAGTGCGGAGGAAACTTCACGTGGTCCCCACCTCATGTGGGATGACAGGGAGATTGTAGCGAAACCATATCCCACTAACAAGTGGGTCCAATGATTATGGAGGCAACAAATATGGTGACTCTGAATCTGCGCATCACCTCAGCAGCCTCCATAATGCATATGAAGCACACTTCTTATAGATATGGAGGTTGCTAATATGGCAACTCTACTAGAGTTGCTCTTATTTGCCCAATGAATTTCTTAGCTCTTAGTCAATGTTGAGAATTGTTGACCGTGTGTTGAGATTCATGCAAGATTTTATATATTTTTTTCAACTATGAAACACTACTTTTTTGCAATGTATGAACAACTTGTTGCATAAGGCGAACATTTTCTAGATATGTATGAATAAATTTATAAAAACTTGTTTGGACATTTGTTAAGGATGAGTCTATACCACTCCCTCTGATCGTCAAAGTAGGGCATACATACCTCGCCTCCCGGGTCTCTCCTAAGGAACGACGGCAAGAGCCGACAGCTCTTTTGTGTGTGTGAAACTTCATCTATAATCCCGATCCAAATCACATATAAAATCGCACCGCATAAATGTCCTCTTCGACCTCAGTCAATGAAAATTTCTTCCTTTTATTTATTGGGTTTGCATTGTCTGTCGTGATAAAGTGGTTGTTCGCCCGAGACTTCACAAGAAGGACGCCAAGACTCGTGTGGAAGAGGAAGTTTAGCCCATTTCCGAGGGTATATTGGGAGCAAAACCTTGGTCTTTGCGTACAAAGTTGTGCGCCTTCTTTCGGAGTCGGAGGGAGTATATTTTGTTGCACCGGATGAAAAATTATCATACCAAGTTGGGCATTTTTTATATTTATATTAACAAATTTGTGAAATGGAACTAAAATTGGCAAATCCTTGGTCAACCGAGGCATAAACACGTATTTATTTATTTATTGATCGATTATTGAAACCCACATCTCATCACATGGTGTTTAATGGTGACGGCATCTAGATTGTGTGTGTTGTACCCTTGATCAACAGTTGCACACGTTTGGAAAACCCCTGTACGATGAAGATATTGAGCTGTGCGCGACAGCAACTTGTACTACTACCAGCGAGCAGTATGCAGCACGCGCCGAACCGCGTACGAACCAATAAATCAGGCCGCGCCATCCACATCAAACTGAATGAAGTGGAGAGCCGGTGGCCGTCTCTGTCTGGCTATTCTGCGTGCATGGTCACTGAAATCGTTACGCTGACAGACACGGGACGTACTCGTCAGCAACCACATCTGCCTGACTTGACCATAGGAACGCCGTGCGTGCCAGGCAATCTAACGTCATTTCAAATCACAAGATCGATGCCCGGGCATAATCGACATGTTATGTTCGTGCACTTGCATCACAGCCGATCGCACCTGTAACAATAATTAACAACTCCACCCGGGCAAAGACCAACGCAGCAGCAAGTCAGCTACTACTACCAAACAGTCTAGCGCACATGCAAAACACGCAGCCTCACCTGTAGTTAACAGTAATCTATAGGAATACTAGTTGACAGTAAACTAAGCAGCGCCCAAAGTGACTGTCACGGTCAGAATAGTGTTAGCCGCAGGAAATTCCAGCACGGGCGTGCATGGCAATGGCATCTTTGGACAAAAAGGGTTTCCAACACATACACATGGCTCGCTGTCCTCCTCGGGCTCACGTGAGACAAAATCCAAACCTTTTGCCCCCGTCATCCTGTCGAGCAAAAGGCGAAGCTTCCCGGCGCTTGCCGGCACACAGCCTCTGCGCACCCGCGCACGCTGAAACCCAGAAACCCACCCGTGGTTGCCTGGTCAAAAATGGGCGAGGACTTTCACGCCCGCCCGCGCTCCCCGTCTCGGCCGGCGTGCGGTGGCGCCCGCGGGAGCGCGCGCGCGCGCGGCCGGGGACGCGGTGTCGCGTGGTCACCAGCTCACCTCAGCCCCCCGCTCGCACGTCCGGTCGGTCTGGAAGGTCTCGCCGCTCCACGCTGTAGCTAGCCGCCCAGTTGCTGCCGCTCACGCCCAATAATGCAGGCACGCACAGGCACAGGCACAGGCCGGCGAGGCGACCGCATGGGCGGTGCGGGCGGTGGCGCTCGTCAACAAACCACCTGCGCGCACGAGCCGCCGGCCGCTCACTGGCGCACTGGCATCCATCCGGTGGCGCGCATAAAAAAACCGCCGGTCAGCCCCCTGCTGCATGTTGCAATAAAAATTCCGGCGAGGCCGGTGATTCGAAGTTTCCTTTAACGCGAACCGGATCCCCACCCGGATCCCGCACATTTAGCGAGCAGGCCCCAATTTTTCTTCTCCTTCTCCCTGCGTTCGCGATCGCGCCGCGGCTCCGGGGACGGACGTGTCGCGAGGGGAGCCGGTCCAGTCGCTCTCCCAACTACTGAGCCCCGAGCGGTTGCGGTTCAATGCACGTCGCCACCACCACGTCGGTCGCATCGCATAACCGCTGCTGCCCCCCTTACATGCATGGAACGCAGATGCGTCAAGGCACGGCCGTCGCGTCGCGGTCGATGCGTGCACACAATGGCAACTTTGGCACTCGTATCCTTCACCGTCGGGATCGGCCGGGCCGGCAGCCGCGTACGTGCCGCTGTCCTTGCCGGCTGCCTGTCCACCCCCGGACGGGACACTGGGCCCTGGCTGCCGCTCCATGGACGGACAAGTCCTTGACGTATGTCATCGCATGTCCGTCTTCCCGGCCGCCGAGCTCCGTCATCCTCATCCGCGCGCCCCCCTCCCCTATAAATAACTGCCCACGCCGAGCCCTTCTGACACAGGCTTAGTACCACCACAGCAGCAGCCGATCGAGCAAACATTCCTGACCCTCGTCCCTCCCTCCCTCCTACGCATCCGGCCGGCATTCTTTACCTACCTGCTACAAGCTCTAGCCAACCTCACAGCTCGCGATCGCTGCTCTGCTAGTGTCTCGGATTCAGCAAATGGCGGCGATGAATGTGTCGAGGGCCATCGGCGCGGCGCTCCGGACCCCGGCCTCGTCACCGGTGGCGGAGGCGGCGGCCGCGGCGAAAGCCAAGGACGCCGAGAAGCTGCGCTTCATCGACGAGATGACCTGCAACGTCGACTCCGTGCAGGAGCGCGTCCTCGCCGAGATCCTCGCCCGGAACGTCGACACGGAGTACCTCAAGAACTGCGGCCTCGACGGCGCCGCCGACCGCGACGCCTTCCGGGCCAAGGTGCCGGTCGTGTCCTACGACGCTCTGCAGCCCTACATCCAGCGCATTGTCAACGGGGACCGGTCGCCGATCCTGTCCACGCACCCCGTCTCCGAGTTCCTCACCAGCTCCGGCACGTCGGCCGGCGAGCGCAAGCTCATGCCCACCATCAAGGACGAGCTCGACCGCCGCCAGCTCCTCTACAGCCTCCTGATGCCGGTCATGAACCTGTAAGTCGGCACTTGATGGCATTCCATGATCAAGTAATCTTGGGTGGCAGTCCAGAGCTAGAGATCAGCTACTGATTGATTGATCGATCGATCCAATGTTTCTTGCAGATATCTGTCCGGGCTCGACAAGGGGAAGGGCCTCTACTTCCTGTTCGTCAAGTCGGAGACCAAGACCCCGAGCGGCCTGACGGCGCGGCCGGTGCTCACCAGCTACTACAAGAGCGAGCAGTTCAAGAACCGCCCCTACGACCCCTACCACAACTACACCAGCCCGACGGCGGCCATCCTCTGCGCCGACGCCTTCCAGAGCATGTATGCTCAGATGGTGTGCGGGCTCTGCCAGCGCCACGAGGTGCTCCGCGTCGGCGCCGTGTTCGCCTCCGGCCTCCTGCGCGCGATCCGCTTCCTCCAGCTCAACTGGAAGGAGCTCGCCGCCGACATCGAGGCCGGCGCGCTCAGCCCACGCGTCACCGACGCGTCCGTGCGCGAGGCGGTCGCGGGCATCCTCCGGCCGGACCCCGAGCTCGCCCAGTTCGTCCGGGACGAGTGCTGCAACGACGACTGGGCCGGCATCGTCAGGCGCATTTGGCCCAACACCAAGTACCTCGACGTCATCGTCACCGGCGCCATGGCGCAGTACATCGGCACCCTCAAGTACTACAGCGGCGACCTGCCCATGGCGTGCACCATGTACGCGTCGTCGGAGTGCTACTTCGGGCTCAACCTCCGCCCGCTCTGCGACCCTTCGGAGGTGTCCTACACCATCATGCCCAACATGGGGTACTTCGAGTTCCTCCCCGTGGACTCGGCGACCGGCGCGGCGTCGTGCGTGGACGCGGGCAACCTGGTGGACCTTGCCCGCGTGGAGGCCGGGCGGGAGTACGAGCTGGTGATCACCACCTACGCCGGGCTGAACCGGTACCGCGTCGGCGACGTGCTCCGCGTGACGGGGTTCCACAACGCGGCGCCGCAGTTCCAGTTCGTCCGCCGCAAGAACGTGCTGCTGTCCATCGAGTCCGACAAGACCGACGAGGCGGAGCTGCAGCGCGCCGTGGAGCGCGCGTCGGCGCTTCTCCGCCCGCACGGCGCGTCCGTGGCGGAGTACACCAGCCAGGCGTGCACCAAGAGCATCCCGGGCCACTACGTGATCTACTGGGAGCTGCTGACGACGGGCGCCGGCGCGGCGACGGCGGTGGACAAGGGCACGCTCGACGCCTGCTGCCTGGAGATGGAGGAGGCGCTGAACACGGTGTACAGGCAGAGCAGGGTGGCGGACGGCTCCATCGGGCCGCTCGAGATCCGGGTCGTCCGGGCCGGCACGTTCGAGGAGCTCATGGACTACGCCATCTCCCGGGGCGCCAGCATCAACCAGTACAAGGCCCCGCGCTGCGTGACGTTCCCGCCGATCATCGAGCTGCTGGACTCGCGCGTGGTGTCCAGCCACTTCAGCCCCGCGCTGCCGCACTGGACCCCGGCCCGGCGCTCCGACTAGAGCTCGTCGACGGCGATCGCCCCACGAAGCACGACGGCGGCTCCGCCTGAATGAAAATTTTGGGTGTTGCCGTCGGCGTCGGCGTCGGCATCGGCTAGTAGTAGCAGTAGCAGTAGAAGAGCGAGAGTGAGTACGGTGCCACCTTTGATGCTAGGAATGAGGCTGGAATATGGTTAATGGTTGATGTAACAGTCGGATTACTGCGGGAGTATGATTAATGATTGATGGTTAATGGTTGATGTGCTTGTCTGTCTGTCTGTATCTATCTATCGGGAGTACTTACGTATGATTTGTTAATTAATCCACGGAACATGCCTCCAAAACCGTACTGTACTTGCAAGATATCTCCCCCAATTATTGTTCACTAGCCGACACCTGCATAGGCTAGTGGCCGACGCCGATTGTTCTTTCTTTCTTCGTTATCCTGCTTTTGGCCTTTCCGTTTTGCCACTGTGAGAGCTCGTTGCTGCTGCTCGTCGGAAAGTGTTAGCAAGAGGAGCACAAGTAACCGCGTCCCGTAGCTCATCGCCGCAATAATTGAGGCGTCCGCGGCTTCTCGCCGTCGATGGACTTGCACTGCTTCAAGGACGGCGGTAATCTGATCGTGAATGAGAGCTGTCTGGTAAGAGTTACGTAGATGCATTGTGCGATGTTGACGCTTGATTAGACCAGATGGGCTTGATGATCAGGCCATGACAAGCGTTGCCCATTGCTAAATCATGCATGCCGGACCCAAGCACGATCCTGCTGTCTGCGAGGGTCGGTCGTCAGGCCGTGTTTTTGTTTGAATGGTCTTCGGGGTACTGTTGTTGCTAGTACGAGCGGACCAGCTATGCTTTCTTGACTGCGCGGTCAGTGCTGTTGCGTCGCGTCTCCTCTGCTCGTTCTCCACCGAGTCCAGACTGAGACGATTTCTACTTGCATCGATCGCTCCCTTTGTCTTCTTTTCTCCCCAAAAGTTTTGTCTAAAAGGGAGTGACCGTCCCTGGTACGTTTGTTTCCCTGCTTCAGTGTTGGGTAGGAGTACGTGCGCTGTGACCTGCACTTTATGCAAAGTGACGGTGAGGAATCCTTGCTTGGAATGGAACCGTGCTCAAACGCTTTTCTAAGCCAAAGCGGTCAAGATTTGTGGGCAAGGCACACACGTGCATGCGTTCGTTGCGTCGCACGGCCTGCTTTGACCGCGTTAAACCGGCGCGGGGTCGCGATGGCTGGGTAAGATAAGAGCCCGCTCGCTCCACCACGGTGAAGACGAGTCCAGCACGCCATGCCTGTAGACTGATGTAATATACGGCTTCCACGATTGCGGCATGGGAGGGACGACCAAGAAAATCCCGCGGCCGGCCGGGCGTCGATCGATCCCGCGTATCGGCGGCCGCGCTGCGCACGGCGGGAATCGTCGCGTTGCCCGGCCGAGACACGGGCGCAGGTTCCCCTGCCGGGGTCACGCGCCGCTGCCTCCCCCTTGTGTTTTCGAGTCGCGTACGCCCACGCCGCACGGCGGCCGTGTCCGCGCATCTGGGGCCGTGCGGGGGAGGTCTCTATTCTATGACCACGAGCCCATGACGCTGCCCGCGCCGGGCCGCGTTTGACTAAGGCCAACTCCATCGCGCGACCTCAAACGGACGTTCATTTTGTGCAGATTCTGTTCGTTTGGGTAAGGATTTGAGGTCGTGTCCGGACGTGTTCTGGGATGCGATGGTCGTGCGTCCACCGCGCGGACGCATCCCGGCCGCATCCTGTCCGCGTATTATTTCTTTGCAAGTCCTTAACTTTATTTCATCATTCATTTTTAGTACATGGAAAATGCATCATCACATTTTGACTAGTAAAGCAAGACAAAAAAATAAGAACAACAAGAATACATTTTAAAAGATAGCCAACTTCCATAACTGCCTCCTTGAGTTGGGTTAGAGACTTCTCGATGCACTCATTGCTGATCTGTGGAGGAGGCTCGATCTGGCATCCTCCTTTCTTCTTCAAGCCAGAAGTAGATGTTGCTTCCTCAGACCTAGTCTCGTGTCTAGCCTCTAATCTAGCAACAAGTGCACTTGTCTCATTTACAGCCTCTATGCTAGCTAAAAGTGCACGAACATGTACTAAATTTCGCTCTATCAATATATCGATGTACTCTTCTTCCCAATACCAAAACTTGCATCCATTCTACGCAACAAAATTTGAAGTTAGCACAACTAGTCAAATCTAGAGCACAAACCGAAGCTAAAAAAAGCGCATATCCCATCGTTTAAGCACTTGATGAACACCCATCCGGGATGTTCCGGCGTTGTAGAGACGCGGCGCACGACCATCCTTGGGCAGTGGTCGCACTTAATGAGTGGCAACGGTGCGCCGGCGAGCTTTTGAGCAAGCACCGAGCCCGGCCGGCCGCCATTCGTGTATCTGTCGGCGGCCCACCGACGGTGCAGATCCGAGCGGCTAGAGGAGCCACTGCCGCATGTGGCCTTGCGGCCCTGCCAGGGCCTTCCGGCGAGGTGCCCGACAAGTCCATGGCGCGGCCAGGCCTCCCACAACCGGCCGAGCTCAAGACCGACCGGATCCGCCCCAAAACCGGCCGGCAGGTGCGCAAACCAGGTGGCCGTGGTTGGGTAGCTCGGCGACGCCGAGGGGAAAGGGTTGGGCGAGCTCGCGTCTGAACTGCACGGCTGCAATGGCAGCGGCGGCGGCGGCGGCAGCGAGGGGAAGAGTGGGGAAGAGTGGAGGGGGTGCGGCCGGAGGGAGGGAGGGGGGCAGATAAAAAAAGGCTCGTCTTGTACCATCGACGGGCGGGCCAGGGGAGGACACGCGCAGACTATCCGCGCGTCCGCGTGGTGTCCGTTTCACCCCAAAAGCGGCACAAACTTGGGTCGCGGATGGGTCGAAAGCGGACATAAAGCGGACAAAAATCCATTTGCTCCCGCACGCTGGGCTTCTTTTTTTTGTCTCTTTTATCCTTAACGAACGAGGCCGGACAGGATAGAGTCGTGCGTTTGACTTGGCCTAATGGCTTTGTGGCTCTGTCCCGTGCACGACGCGACGCTGCCTTGACACGCAACAGCTGTCTGCTCCTTTCTTTATGTATGTATAAGCGTCGCGTCGCACGGATCGTGCGGTGTCGCAGTCGCAGAAACAGCTGACATCGACTGAGCGGAGCGGCGTAGCTATCCTCAGATTCTGCTAACGTTGATCGGGCTTGGATATTTGCACGGAGGAAGGCGGCAGAAATCACTGTTTTGACCTAAGGACGAAATCGATTCACAAACTGAACTGTTCTGAAAAAAATTCACCCAACTGACCTTTTTATGTGGCGCCCGACAACTAGGCGTCACACTACACTGTGCAGCGCCTAATACACAGGCGCTACACATCTGGACAGCGTGGCACCCCGAAGCCAGGCCTAACCCCACCCCTGATGGTGCAGCGCCTAGGCGAAAGGCGCTACACTATCATGTGCAGCGCCTAGACGAAAGACGCTACACATGCACTTACTAACCGCCTCGGGGCAACAGAGAGCAAAGCTAAAAATTGCTAAGTCAGTGTGCAGCCCCTGAGAGCTAGGCGCTACACGATACAGTGTAGCGCCTAACGTCTAGGCGCTGCAAGATTGATCCACCGCATGTGGCCTGACCGGCTGAGCTGTAAACGCATAGGGCGTGGCGTGACATGACATGCACGGTCAAAATTTGAGTTACTACCTGCACTTGCCCTGCCTTGCTCGCAGTAGGTAGATATGCCATGCGATGAATCTATCCCTACTACTGGTAAGTTCTGTTGCGCATTTACTGTTTACGTACGCACTGCCCTGCAGTGGCTAGTAGCAACAGCTCTGCGCTTCCGTTTTACTGTTACCACCACGGGCCGGCCTACACTATTCTTGATTAACTACACTGGCTAGATGCTAGTTGTACTCCACTGCTCAATGCCTGGTCATTACTGAAGGAGAGACAAAATCTGGCGAAACTAAACGGAAATATACTACTCTCTCCAGCGCGCGCTCACTCTTGTTGATCTTTGGCTACATATTCCTTTTATTTAATCGATCCATGCACATATGCTCGTTCTGATCATACCCCGGGCTCTTTTTTTCTTTCTAAGAAGATCATTTGATCTGATTGCATAGTGGCCGACACATAACAGGGATGGAGAAAATCCGCGGTGACCGTCCAAGGGTCCGTGCTTGCTTGCTTTTAACCGCAGGAGCATGGGTGTACAAATACGTGACCAGCAGCCAGTCTCTGCCCCTGAGCCAACCAACCTGCAGATCAACCACAGCAGGTAGTAACTCAAATTCGGACCGTGCATGTCATGGCATGTCAGGTCACGCCGCGCCCTATGCGTTTAAGCTCGCCGGTCAGGCCACGCGTGGTGGATCAATCAATTTTTAGTCTTGCTCTCTGTTGCCCCCGAGATGGTTAGTAAGTGCATGTGTAGCGCCTTTCGTCTAGGCGCTGCACATGATAGTGTAGCGCCTTTCGCCTAGGCGCTGCACCATCAGGGGTGGGGCCAGGCCTGGCTCCGGGGTGCCACGCTGTCCAGATGTATAGCGCCTGTGTGTTAGGCGCTGCATAGTGTAGTGTGGCGCCTAGCTATCGGGCGCCACATAAAAAGGTCAGTTGGGTGAATTTTTTCTCAGAACAGTTCAGTTTGTGAATTGATTTCGTCCTTAGGTCAAAACAATGATTTCTGCCGAGGAAGGCTTGATTCTGGCAAATGGATGCCAGTGTTCACGTCTGGCTTGGACAAGATGGCAGGAACGCGCATATCTATCCTCGGTGTGTGTTTTGCATGGTTCTTCTTCTTTCTTATTTTTCACGTATGATTAATGACAAACCAGTTAAATAAATAATGTGTTTGTAACTATACACGGGTGATAGTTTTTGAGGATTGGGTTAACCAGTGGGGGACGGTTGTGGCGGAGCTAGCAAATTCTCGAAGCGTGACCACAATGTAACCTAAAGTACTCTCTCGATCCATTATCTAGATGTATTAGGTACATCCGTCTGAGCGATAATCAATATGGTTTGGACGGAATACTTCACTTTGATATACTATAAGGACCATATTTGAATAATGTCATGTGTGTATTATACACAATCACACACAAATGTTTCATAAAACATAAAATTTACCAAAAATCTAAAAACAACTAGGAAAAGGGAAAAACTTGGGAACAGCTGGCTGATCCAGCACAGGGCATCCGCCGCCTTCAGCACATGACGCGTGTCCGGTGTGTGGCTCGTGCACCGCACCATAGTATTCTCCGGCGTTGTCACAACTAGGTCTTCGTTGTAATTTTTTTGCAACATCACCTCTATTGCAAAAGTTGCTTCCGCAACAACACCTATGTTGCAAAAAAGTGAAGACGTAAAAACAATCTGCAACAAAACCTCTCTTGCAAAAGAAATGTACAACATAACCTTTATTGCAAAAGGTTTTGCAGCAAGACTTTTGTTCCGAAAGGGAACTCGCAACACGGCATTTAGTGCAAAACTGAGAACAACGCTCAGCCACGAGATTATGCCGGATCTAACGGCTCGCAACCCGGCGGATCTTCTAAAAAGATCCACCGATGCGTAGCATGTCCCTTACAAAAACTCGCCAAATATTAGTCACATGAATACATGATGAATCCTCAACCTTGCCAAATTTGGAAAAAGTATTTGTGAGTGAAAAGAAATCACGAATTTGAAAAAAGTTCACGCATTTGAAGAAAAATTTCACGGATTTGAAAAAGCTTTGCACATTTTAGAAATGTTCATGAATTTGGAAAAAAGTTCAAAAATTTGAAGAAAGTCCGAGGATTTGAAAAAATATTCATGCATTAGAAAAAAACAGTACATGAATTTGAAATATTTCACAAAGTTAAGAAAAAGTTTAAGAATTTGAAAAAAATATTTCAATTTGGAAAAGTTCACAAATTTGAAAAAATATTGAAAAACTAAAAACTAAAACCAAAATATATAAAAGAGAGGAAGAAGGAGAGGAGCGTTTTAGCTCCCGAGATCAGATGAGCCCGTGAGTGAACAGTAACGCGATTTAAAATAGAAAACAAATTAAAAAAATCTAATTTTTTGTGGTGAAAGATGTTTGAGTGTGTGATGTCTGTGCCAAATTTGGATAAGTTTGAGCATTCGAGAAGCTCGTGACAAAAAAACAATTCAGGTCTGAGAGAAACATTTGAAAAACAACATTGTTCATGCTTGGATTTGCCTTTTTTGCCGCGTGCTACTCCATTGTCCAATAATCGCCAAATTTTGCATGAACATCTTGCACATGCCCGTCTTGCTTGCAAAAAAATCAGAATTTTTTTCTATTTTAAATCGCATTACTGTTCACCAGGCTCAGATGAGCCCGGGCACCGAGATGGATTTTCCAGGAAGAAGCACACTTAACGAACGCGGTACAACGGGCAGTTGTATGTTGCGTTGAGAAAGGATGAACCACTCCAGAAAAGGAGTCTATTTATTTTCTCCCAATTGGCTGGATTGTAGGGTCGAGAATTTAGTTCACGGGAAGGTCTCTAGTTCAAGTCCATGATGGCCTGGCCGCGCGAGGGAACAAAATAGAAAAAGCATCCAACTCTTTTATGCATACTTCACTTGGCTCGGGGGGGGGGGGGATATAGGTCAGTTGGTGGAGCTCGGATCTTACAACTGGGTCGTTGCGATTACAAGTGTCTGTCTAATTGTTTAGACTGTAACAATAAAATCTTGTACCTGAACCGATGGCTCACCTTTTCTAACTAATGGGAAGATGACTGAAACATGCCATTGAAAGACTACCGAGATAAAAAGATGACCTGTCAAAAAGATAGAGGGGTAGGATGCGCAGTTGGTCAAATCTAATATGAATCTTTCATGGATGACATTCGGAGTCAGCGGCTCTCATAGGCTACCCGAAAAAGAAAAAAGAAAGAAAGAACGAGAGAAAGAAAAATAAACCAAACAAAAAACAGGTAGAAAAACCAAACAACAAAACATAGGAAAGGCCCCCGAACCAAATTCGTCTTGTAGTTCCCTAAAACCGAAGCTACCTGGAGTGTTATATGGGTCAACCCAGTGTAGAAGCGCATGAGTGCCACATATGCATAATGAAGAAAACAATGCCTAAGGCGCAGAATAGGGATTGGCCCTATGGGTGGTCCTATTGGGCGCTTCAGGTGTCAGGGAAGCTCCCTGGCGCCCATGCACCAACCCTGGTGGGCCGGCCCATGTAGAGCAAGATTCGATCGCATTTTTTTCCTGTGGGTTCGCTCGATCGCATTTGATAAACAAAACAAAAAAATCATAAAGATGGGAACAAATTGTGAATTAAAATATGTTCATAGTTTTTCAAAAAAGTTCATCAATTTAAAAAAATTCATTGTATTTGAAAATTTTCATGAAAAATAAATAAATGTTCATGGATTTTTTTTAAAGTTCACTAAACTTTTAAAAAAGTTCATCAAATTTCAAAAAACTTCATGGATTTGGAAAAATTACATCGAAATTGAAAAAGGTTCATTGAATTTAAGAAAAACTTCATTCAATCTGAAAAGTATTTCCTCAAAAATTGAAAAAAGGATCATTGAATTTGAAAAAGTTCATTGAATTTCAAAAAAAGTTCATCGAATCTCAAAAAGAATTTATCAATTTGAAGATAAATTTCACGTATTTGCAAACATTTCATTGAACAAGGAAGAAAAAAAAATAGAAAACCAACAAGGAAACCAAAATAAGAAAAGAAAAGGATGAATGAAAGAAGGAAAAGGTTGTAACTTACCACATCCTGTTTCCCTAAAAAAACTTACCAACCTTCCTCAAAGAGAAAGGTTACCGGTTCGATCACAACCAGTATGCCTTTTTTGTTGGGTTAAAAACATAGAAAAAAACTTAGATGGGCCGGCCCAGCGCTGGGCGCTTCAAGCGCCCGTTTGTAAAATACGCAGTAATAGGAATTGCCGCCTTGCGCGTCCAGTTTACACCCTGGCGCTCAGGCGCTCCACTCGCATAGGTTGGCCCAATAATCAGGTTTCCCTCTGGTTAACTGCTGACCATTGAGCAGTCAACCATTGACCGATAGACTTTATGGAAAATCTTGGATTTGATTTTCTTTTAGAATCTGAAACAATATTTTGAGTTTAAAAAATCATGAATTCGAAAGGAGTTCATGGATTTGAAGAACAAGTTCATGAATTTTAAAAAATTCACATATTTTGGAAAAGTTCATGATTTTGAAACAAGTTCATGAATTTGGAAAAAGTTCATGCCTTAAAAAAAGTGTCCACACATTTGAAAAAAGTTCACAAATTTGAGAGAAAGTTCACGAAATGAATATTTTTTTATTTGGAAAAGGTCACGAATTCAGAAAAATTCACAAATTTCAAAAAAGATTAACAATCTGAGAAAAGTTTTTATTTGAAAAAGATAATGAATTTTTAAAATGTTTGCAAAAAAGAAAGAAAGGAGAAATATAATTTTAAAAAGAGTACATAAATTTTAAAAGGGTTCAAAAATTTGAGAAAAAAATAATTCGAAAAAAAGGATTTGGAAAAAGTTCACGAATTTGAAAAATATTCAAAAAATTAAAAAAGAGAAGAAAATGACACTTATCCTCGTCAAAAACAAAAAAACAACACTTAGTGACGAACTAGAATTAGCTCTATTAAGCGTGTAGGACGTTTCTCAAATGCTAAATCTCGCATACTGGTGTTAGCTACGCTCGCGTTCTTGACATGTGCTAGATCCACACCACCACTACAAAGGACAATACAGCACCCTAGACCAAACAGTAAACACACGACAAAGATCTACTCTTCTCGATACCTCCTCATGTTCAACACCTTGTCCACCCAGTCCACACTCTGACGCTTATGATGAGCGAATTTTATGCATACTTTTAGAGTATATTTTAGTGCTAAAATCTCTTATATCTTATCCATCTAGCACTTATTCATGTTCACAATGCATAGTTTTTGGTTTTTACTTGTTTTACCAAGTTCGTCGCACAACATTTATTTTTATTTAGTTTTAATTAGTTATTCGTTGTTTTGTGGTCTTTGTAGGTATGTTGGCTTGTACATGGACTTGGCACATCAAAAACACCAAGTTGGGGGACAAGCCCAAGAAATTCGAGGCACTAAACTGAAGCCTTATGGAGTGTTTGATGTTTTGACATTTATTAAAGTATCCAAAGTAAAGATCCACGACACTGACGCATCGGGCTTTCCGGTAGCAATCCAACGAGCCCAGCAATGTAAAAAAAATCAGAGACCGTATAAGAAATAATGACCAAAATATGGAACTCTTCCGGGAGTCTAGAGATATCGATGGCATCTAGTACAACCGGGCGTGGGCGTACCAACACTCGTACTAGAGCCCGGCGCCACAGTAAATCTGGGAGTGTTTGATTTGGATCTAGGGGCAACTCTAAATCGGGGTAGTTGCTTCGGTTGGAGGGGGGTGGGGGTTGTAGAATAAGCTTATACTCTTAGGGGGAGGGGGGTTGTAGTATATATATAACTCAAAATGAAGCATCAAGTGAATACAAAACACAATGAATAATATCCAACCTATGCATAATTAGGATGCACACAACCAAGCACACACACAAAAACACATTGGCAAGAGCAAAGTCATACAAGAACGAAGCGATGCCTAAGCGATGAAAAGAAAAAGGAAACGAAGCAACTAAAAGAGCAGTCTGCGAACTACATGAACGGCCATATCCATACCAATCATCTTTTGACAGCACAAGGATAACGAGGTTCTTCAACGACAATGCCTTCAAAAAGGGAACAATGCTCAGGCGCTGCTGTCATCGAACCCAACCACCAGAGGTGA
Source organism: Triticum aestivum (assembly GCF_018294505.1). NCBI lineage: Eukaryota > Viridiplantae > Streptophyta > Magnoliopsida > Poales > Poaceae > Triticum > Triticum aestivum. The sequence continues at coordinate 148,928,002 of NC_057797.1, forward strand.
GAATCTAGGTTTTTAGCCTGAAGAAGAAGTCCGAGGATAATCGAGTAATGCCTTCAACGAAGTAACGATGCAAAAACATCGCCACTGCTAGGTATAACAAACTCGGGTTAGACCTACGGTTTTCAAGTCGGAGCTTGAGACCGGGTACACAAGGAGTATCACCAAATCGAAGTCCATGATGTGTTGTCGCCGCTACTTTTTCCACGATCCCAGCACCTAAATGCCTCGGCTAGAGAACCCATCGCCCGCTGTTGCACAACTATACCTCTGTGTCAAATCGTCGTCCATAGTATGCATAACCACCGGCAGGGGCCACGGGATTTGGATAGAAGAAACCCTCACGAAGACCCTTTAGTAGCCGCCGCAATCGATAGCTCAAGCAGCGTCAGAGTGGCACAACCAGCGAGCGCCACAACATACGCACCCAGTTCACCGCGCCCCCGGTCCATCGCCACACAACCATGGGGCCGCCTCCATGGACGGATTCGTTGCGCCCGAAGAGCCACCGTAGTGCAGTGTCGAAGGAGCAACAACCAGGGAATGCCAGCGCAAGAAGTAGGTCGTCGTGCCCTAGATCCGACACACGCAAGGGGCCGCCACATCGTAGGAATCCGTCGCTCGCTCCAGATCCATGCTGGCCATGACAGCTGGACTCGTGAGGAGCAAGGGGTACCGTAGCAAACAACCCACTCGTGATGGCCGTGGCTATGGCCGCTTGGTGTGGGGAACACACCCACGAGCCATACATGCAACTCTTGGAAAGGTTTGCGTCCACGAGCCATACACGCCCGTGGGCCAGATGAGCAGACTCGCCGCCACTGTGCACACCGGTGTCGGCTATGGCGAGGGGTGGCAGCGGATACTGGCGACTAAGGTTGAGGACGCCCAGTTGTCGTCCAGGAGCGACACATGACCAAGATCCTCTTTTTTTTGGAGCCGTAGAAAAATTTATAATATATACTCCCTCCATTCCCAATGCCCGTTATTTGTGGCACTTATATCAAGACATGTGGTGGCATATTTATTTGGACTAGAATTGCCCCTCGTCTGCTCGTCTGACATAAATGTGGGTGCATTCAACTTTGCTGCGCTGATTCAGCGGGGGGTTATATTGGACTAAAGGCGCTTATGAGCACTACAATTTGGAATAATATCCAAAACCTTATACGCATTAGAATATGGAATAGAGGGAGTACTATATATGATTTTTGGAAAGTTGTTGTAACCATGGTGTATAAAATGGAACCTTCCCCCATCCAGCATGCTACATTTTCTTTACAATAACTCAATATTGCAACAAAAATGCTGATCCAGCCCCCATGGACGGATGCTTGCAATAGAAGTTGCCTTAAAAAACAACACTATTACTACTACATATCAAATTCATAGTCACCAACATTTGGTTAAATCAAACGAAGCCTAGATTCAAAAGTGAGCAAACATTATATACACAAGTCACAGACCTAGATCGTTCAAACTAAACGATGACTACAGACCATGGGGAACGACCCCGGGACGATGCACTCTGAAGCGGCCACGGACTAATGTTCTTGTTGACCATGTGGAGTGACACGGGCAGCTGAAATGTAGGCAGTAGCACGATCCTTACACCATCTTCTTAGCCGGCACACGAGAGAACAAAGATATACAAGTGCACGCCACAACAAGATTCTGCAAGGGTAAATAAACATAGATACATTTAGCCACCCGCAAAACAATAATAACAGAAACAGTTAGCGTACATAATTAAGATTTAGAACAGCTGGAGCAATTCAAGAAACCATACAAGCATAATAGTCAAGTTAACTAAATGAATTTCCCCGCAAAAAAAGTTAACTAAATGAATTGACGGTGGGGTTTAAAATATACCGTTCAGTTTGAAGATCATAATAGTCAAGTTAACTAAATACTACTTCCTATGTCCCGTAATATAAGACGTTTTCTGACACTAAATTATGGGGACGGAGGGAGTAATGTTCATTAAATTGACGTATGTACAGAAAGCCCAAATCTAAATTATCGTCAGACTAAATGCACCACAGTATAGGATTTATGTATAGACGTAGGCGAGCTTACGTACGTTTTGCAGCTCTAACTAAAATCCTCTAGCACACCAACAAATCGCATGAAGTGATGCTATAGACAGGCAGGCGTACGAGCTGCGTTTCCATTTGATCGTAGCGGAATTAAGCAAGGAAAGAAAACTCACAAGGCCGGGGGCCCAGCGACAAGAAGTAGGAAAGGCCCCAAAAAGTCCCAGAACGAGAAGCCAGGCTCCGGCTCCGTCGGAATCAGCACGGCGTCGATGAGGTAGACAACGAGATGGCCGCCGTGGACGACCATCTTGGTGATCCTGGCCTCGTTCCGTGACGGCGGCGGCCACGAAGAAAGTGTCAGCGTGCTGCTGAGTGAATAGGCAATTTCTCGATTAAATTAATTCACGAGTAAATTACTAGTACGACATTGACACAAATAAACACATACTGATATTCAGTCAAGCTAGCACATACTACGCTAATTGCAGAAAGATGTACGTATAACGCTAGCATGGCTAAAACAGAAAACAGTAGGAGTGGGATAAACGAGTTATACCCTTCAGTAGGCCATGCAGAGGCCGCGGCTTTGGTGGCGGCAGCGGCGTCCTCGGCGGCCTTCTTGTCGGCTTCAGCTTTCTCGGTGGCGGCACGTTCGGCGTCGGTGGACATGATGATGATGAAGGCGACGCGGATGTAGAGGAAGTAGACGATCGGAAGCGAGCAGTCGCGTATTCACTGCCCAAAAACCTATTCGCCCCTCACCCCATACAGGAACCAGAAGGGCGTGGTTTCGGAGACCTGCTCTCCCGTCGACCGTGTACGCGGCGGACGGGATGGAGTCACCGGCGGCAGCAGCAGCAAGGAAACGACGGTGGGCGTGCGCGTGGAGCAGATGTGATCTGTTCGTGGCGGCTAGGGTTAGGAGACACCGCACACTTATATAGACGTTGCCGCGTGGAGAGACATGGGCTCGACCCACGTCCGAATCCGTGACAGCCCAAGATCCGACGTCTCAGATCGTGGCACAGCTGTCAGAGAACTCTCCGTTAGTGACTGGCAAAAATAAGCGCGTAGGTGTGAGCTCGACTCGGCTCAATCCCGCAACCCGCGGCGCGTCGTGACGAGGCGTGGCGTGGCGTGGCGAGGCGGACGGCGGAGGAGGAGTGCGCGAGGGCCTCTTCTCTTCTCAAGCTCCAATACCATATAGAAGAGAAATCCTTATAAACCACTCCAACTCTCCTTCCACTAGCGGGGTGGGACTAAACTTCCCACTACACCTAGTGCCATATAACCCACATGGGCCCTTAAAGATTTTTCAGAAATTGCTATATGGGCCTAGAGCCCATCTCAAATTTCAGCAATCTCCCATCAGATCTCGCGGGCCCATTGTGTCCTCTGTTTCAATTGCTGTTTCGATATACCAGTGTGTCAGTAAAGACCTGTTAAGGTTGAACTTCACCTAGAGCAGGTAGCTACACTCCTTCACAACTGAACAATGGACTATGCCTTGAATTGTCAGTTTGGCGTAAAGAAGTTTCACTACATGTCTTACTAGTACTAGGCTGCCGAAGGCTGACCCCTCGGGTGGAGCATATAAGTCACACTCCTGGCCTATTCACGAGCTTACTAGAGATCACCCCAATCTCATAGACTGTGACCAGCAGTCGGGCTCACATAGGTATGTTCCTCCAAAGATCGCTCTGTAGGATAGCATCTTGCTTACATAAGCTTTGGAACACATTAAGACAATAGTCATCCTACCATACAATATCGAGAGTATTGCATCTCCAACGGAGTGGGCTAGTATAGTTACTCTCCTCAGTTCACCACTGGCTTGTTTTTCCAGGTCCTAATTCACGGGATCTCCGATCACATAGGTTGGGTTACTACCATGGCAACTCATGTGGGTCTCATACCCATCTCCCTCGATGCATTATCTATCACAACACGTGATTGCCCTTTCGTAAAGGGATCTGCCAGATTCTTAGCCGTATGGACATAGTCCAACGCTATCACTCCGGAGTTTCTTAATTTTCTGACAGCTTTTAATCTCATTCTTATGTGTTTGGTGGACTTCATGTTGTCCTTTGAACTCTTCACCTTGGTGATGACAGTCTGATTGTCACAGTTCATAAGGAACCTGTAATTCCACCCTCATTATCTCTCAGTAGCTTGATGTTCAAGATAACATCAGCCACACCAAGGTCTTTCATCTCAAAGTTCTGAGATATAAACGATTTGACCTCCTCAATGACTTTGAGGTTTGTTCCGAATATCAGTATGTCATCAACATACAAGCACAGTATAACTCCTTCGCCCCCACCATGGCGATAGTATACACATTTATCAGCCTCATTAACAACGAAACCAACAGATGTCAGAGTTGTATTAAACTTATCATGCCATTGCTTAGGTGCTTGTTTCAGGCCATATAAAGATTTTATCAACCTACACACCTTTCTTTTCTGACCATCTATCACAAAGCCATCAGGCTGTTGCATGTAGATTTCCTCCTTTAGCTCTCCATTTAGAAAAGATGTCTTAACATCCATCTGATGGACGAGAAGACCGTCCGAGGCCGCCTACGAGAGTAATACTCGAATGGTGGTCAGTCTAGCCACAGGTGAATAAGTGTTAAAGAAATCTTCCTCTTCTTGCTGGTCATCGCCCTTGGCCACAAGCCTAGCCTTGTACTTTTCAATAGTACCATCGAGCCTAAGCTTCTTTTTGAACACCCACTTACACCCCAGTGGTTTGCAACCATAGGGACGATCAGTGATCTCCCATGTCCTGTTAGCCATGATGGAATCCATCACGCTACGTACCGCATCCTTCCAGTAGTCAGCTTCTGGAGAGGCATACGCTTCTGAAATAGAAGTGGGAGTATCATCCATGAGGTACACGAAGAAATCATCACCAAAGGTCTTTGCAATCCTTTGTCTCTTGCCCCTACCAAGGGTTTCCTCGTCATCCTCCTCAGGATTTTCATAATGTGTTTGTTCATAATATTCCATAGGAATGGCAGGTTCAGGAGTCTACTCAGATTCCTGTCTAGAAGTGCTTTGCATATCTCTCATAGGAAAAATATCCTCGAAGAATGTAGCATCCTTAGACTCCATAATTGTACCGACCTTCTGGTCAGGTACCTCAAATTTCACTACTAGAAATCTATAGCCAACGCTATTCTTAGCGTAACCAAATTAACGCAGTCCACAGTCTTTGGTCCAAGCTTACGCTTTTTGGGGATCGGCACATTAACTTTTGCCAAACAACCCCAAGTACACAAGTACGAGAGTGTTGTCCTTCTCTTTGCCCATTTCTCATAGGGAGTGATCTCATTATCCTTTGTCGCAACTTTATTTAGGACATGACATGCCGTCAATATAGCCTCCCCCATCATGCCTTGGATAAACCCGATGTATCTAACATGGCGTTAACCAAATTAGTTAGAGTACGGTTTTTCTGCTCGGCAACCCCGTTTGACTGGGGTGAATAGGGAGGCGTCCTCTCATGAATAATGCCATGTTCCACACAGAAAGAATCAAACTCACTCGAGAAGTACTCTCCACCATGATCTGACCGGACTCGTTTAATTTTCTTTTCAAGTTGTTTCTCAACTTCTGCCTTATAGATTTTAATGTAGCGTAGAGCCTCATCTTTAGTGTTTAACAGATACACATAGCAATATCTAGTGGAGTCATCTATCAATGTCATGAAGTATTTCTTTCCACCTTTAGTCAACACACCATTCATCTCACAAAGATCAAAATGTATGAGTTCTAATGGTGCCATCTGTCTCTCCTCCGCGGCCTTGTGAGGCTTGCGAGGTTGCTTAGCTTGCACACATGAAAGGCACTTAGAACCTTTGGCTATGGTGAAACTCGGGATTAAATCCAACTTGGCTAGCCACGTCATAACACCAAAACTAATGTGACAAAGACGTGAATGCCAAACTTTAGATTCATTAACATTCGAATGAATATGGTTCATGACTTTATTACAAAAATCTGCGAGGGAAAGGTGGAACATCCCTCCGCTCTCATAACCTTTTCCAACAAAGAGTCCATATTTCGTAACAACTAATTTATTAGACTCAAAAACCAACTTAAACCCTTCTCTACATAGAAGGGAGCCACTAACGAGGTTCTTCTTGATGGCGGGGACATGCTGCACGTTCTTCAGCTGCACGATCCTTCCTGAAGTAAACTTCAAATCGACCGTGCCAACACCATGAACAGAAGCACTCGTGCCATTCCCCATCAATACGGACCCGTGACCTGTGACCTAGTAAGAAGTGAACAATGAAATGTCAGCACACACATGAACACCTGCACCTGTGTCCACCCACCAATCGTTGGGTTGAAACACTGAAAAAACAGTAAATAAATTACCGTACCCAGATGCACCATTCTCATTGTTGCCCACAATTATGTTGGGCACTTGTTGGCCCGATGTTCAACCGAACCACAAGTAAAGTAGCCCTCATCCTTCTTGTTCTTCTTGAAGGTCTTCTTACCCTTCTTCTTAAAGTCGGTATTCTGTTGGACACCATTCTTTCCCTTGGGCTTGTGGGAGTTATGGTTCCTCTGGTTCACCATGTTGGCGACAGAAGTCCCTTCGGTCCCTTTTCCATGCGAGTCTTTTGCCCTCGAATTCTGCTCAACACTCAGATGGCCAATGACATCCTCCACAAAGAATTCACGCCTCTGATGTTTCAGAGTGGTGGCAAAGTTCCTCTAGGAATTAGGGAGCTTAGCGATTATGCAGCCCGCGACAGACTTGCCCGGTAACTCGCACTTAAGAAGTTCAAGCTCCGTAACAATGCATATTATCTCATGAGCCTGCTCCAATACAGGACGGTTTTCAACCATCTTGTAATCATGGAACTGCTCTATAATATACATCTCGCTCCCTGCATCGGCGGCCCCGAATTTAGATTCGAGTGCCTCCCACAAGTCCTTGGCGACATGCACATGTAAATATGCATCGACCAGTTTATCTCCGATCACGCTAAGAACTGCTCCGAGAAACACAATGGTAGCCTCCTTGAATGCCTGCTCCTGTTCAGGAGCAATCGTTCCCGTGGAGACACCAGTGACCCAGAACACGTTCATACCCGTGAGCCATAACGTGGTCTTAGTCTGCCAACGCTTAAAGTATGTACCGGTAAACTTATCCGGTTTCAGTGCAGCGACAAAGCCACTTGCCGAAAAATTCCTACACATAATAGGTTTTTGGATTGTTGAGTAAATAGGCAATTTCTCATTAAATTAATCCACGAGTAAATCACTAGCACGACATTGACACAAATAAACACATACTGATATTCAGTCAAGCTAGCACATACTACGCTAATTGCAGAAAGATGTACGTATAACGCTAGCATGGCTAAAACAGAAAACAGTAGGAGCGGGATAAACGAGTTATACCCTCCAGTAGGCCATGCAGAGGCCGCGGCTTTGGTGGCGGCAACGGCGTCCTCAGCAGCATTCTTGTCGGCTTTAGCTTTCTCGGCGGCGGCATATTCGGTGTCGGTGGACATGGTGATGATGAAGGCGACGTGGACGTAGATGAAGTAGACGATCGGAAGCGAGCAGTCGCGTATTCGCTGCCCAAAAACCTATTCGCCCCTCACCCCATACAGGAACCAGAAGGGTGTGGTTTCGGAGACCTGCTCTCCCGTCGACCGTGTACGCGGCGGACGTGATGGAGTCACCGGTGGCAGCAGCAGCAAGGGAACGACGGTGGGCGTGCGCGTGGAGCAGATGTGATCTGTTCGTGGTGGCTAGGGTTAGGAGACACCACACAATTATATAGACGCAACCGCATGGGGAGACGTGGGCTCGACCCACGTCCGAGTACGTGATAGCCCACGATCCGACGTCTCAGATCGTGGCCCAGCTGTCAGAGAACTCTCCGTTAGTGACTGGCAAAAATAAGCGCGTAGGTGTGAGCTCGTCTCGGCTCAATCTCGCAACCCGGGGCGCGTCATGATGAGGCGAGGCGTGGCGTGGCGAGGCGGGCGGCGAAGGAGGAGTGCGCGAGGGTCTCTTCTCTTCTCAAGCTCCAATAGCATGTAGAAGAGAAACCCTTATAAACCACTCCAACTCTCCTTCCACTAGCGGGGTGGGACTAAACTTCCCACTACACCTAGTGCCATATAACCCACATGGGCCCTTAGAGATTTTTCAGAAATTGCTATATGGGCCTAGAGCCCATCTCAAATTTCAGCAATCTCCCACCAGATCTCGAGGGCCCATTGTGTCCTCCGTTCCAATTGCTGTTTCGATATACCAGTGTGTCAGTGAAGACCTGTTAAGGTTGAACTTCACCTAGAGCAGGTAGCTACACTCCTTCACAACTGAACAATGGACTATGCCTTGAATTGTTAGTTTGGTGTAAAGAAGTTTCACTACATGTCTTACTAGTACTAGGCTGCCGAAGGCTGACCCCTCGGGTGGAGCATATAAGTCACACTCCTGGCCTATTCATGAGCTTACTAGAGATCACCCCAATCTCATAGACTGTGACCACCAGTCGGGCTCACATAGGTGTGTTCCTCCAAAGATCGCTCTATAGGATAGCATTTTGCTTACATAAGCTTTGGAACACATTAAGACAATAGTCATCCTACCATACAGTATCGAGAGTATTGCATCTCCAACGGAGTGGGTTAGTATAGTTACTCTCCTCAATTCACCACTGGCTTGTTTTCCCAGGTCCTAATTCACGGGATCTCCGATCACATAGGTTGGGTTACTACCATGTCAACTCATGTGGGTCTCATACCCATTTCCCTCGATGCATTATCTATCACAACACGTGATAGCCCTTTCGTAAAGGGATCTGCCAGATTCTTAGCCGTATGGGCATAGTCCAACGCTATCACTCCGGAGTTTCTTAATTTTCTGACAACTTTTAATCTCATTCTTATGTGTTTGGTGGACTTCATGTTGTCCTTTGAACTCTTCACCTTGGTGATGACAGTCTGATTGTCACAGTTCATAAGGATAGCCGGAACCGGTTTATCAACCAATGGCAAGTCCATCAAAAGATCTCGAAGCCATCTCGCTTCAACACCAGATGTGTCTAATGCTGTTAATTCTTCTTCCATTGTCGATCTCGTTAAGATTGTTTGCTTGCAAGACTTCCAGGAAACAGCGCCACCTCCAAGAGTAAACATATACCCAGTTGTGGCCTTCATCTCATCAGCATCAGAGATCCAATTCGCATCACTATACCCTTCAAGTACCGACGGGTATCCGGTATAGTGAAGTCCATAGTTCATAGTACCTTTCAGATAGCGCATAACTCTCTCAACAGCATGCCAATGTACATCACCCGGTTTGGAAACAAACCGGCTCAGTTTGCTCACAGCAAACGCGATGTCAGGCCTCGTTGCGCTCGCTAGGTACATCAGTGAACCAATGATTTGAGAGTATCTCAATTGATCTTTAGCCATGCCTTTGGACTTTCGAATCAATAAGCTAGGACCATATGGTGTTTGAGATGGCGTGCAGTCCGAATATCCAAAACGACTCAACACCTTATCAACATAGTGGGATTGCAGAAGTGTAATTCCACCCTCATTATCTCTCAGTAGCTTGATGTTCAAGATAACATCAGCCACACCAAGGTCTTTCATCTCAAAGTTCTGAGATAGAAACGATTTGACCTCCTCAATGACTTTGAGGTTTGTTCCGAATATCAGTATGTCATCAACATACAAGCACAATATAACTCCTTTGCCTCCACCATGGCGATAGTATTCACATTCGTCAGCCTCATTAACAACGAAACCAACAGATGTCAGAGTTGTATTAAACTTATCATGCCATTGCTTAGGTGCTTGTTTCAGGCCATATAAAGATTTTATCAACCTACACACCTTTCTTTCCTGACCATCTATCACAAAGCCATCAGGCTGTTGCATGTAGATTTCCTCCTTTAGCTCTCCATTTAGAAAAGCTGTCTTAACATCCATCTGATGGACGAGAAGACCGTGCGAGGCCGCCTACGAGAGTAATACTCGAATGGTGGTCAGTCTAGCCACATGTGAATAAGTATCAAAGAAATCTTCCTCTTCTTTCTGGTCATAGCCCTTGGCCACAGGCCTAGCCTTGTACTTTTCAATAGTACCATCAGGCCTAACTTATTTTTGAATACCCACTTACACCCCAGTGGTTTGCAACCATAGGGACGATCAGTGATCTCCCATGTCCCGTTAGCCATGATGGAATCCATCTCGCTACGGACCGCATCCTTCCAGTAGTCAGCTTCTGGAGAGGCATACGCTTCTGAAATAGAAGTGGGAGTATCATCCACGAGGTACACGAAGAAATCATCACCAAAGGTCTTTGCAGTCCTTTGTCTCTTGCCCCTACCAAGGGTTTCCTCGCCATCCTCCTCAGGATTTTCATAATGTGTTTATTCATAATATTCCATAGGAATGGCAGGTTCAAGAGTCTCCTCAGATTCCTGTCTAGAAGTGCTTTGCATATCTCTCATAGGAAAAATATCCTCGAAGAACGTAGCATCCTTAGACTCCATAATTGTACCGACCTTCTGGTCAGGTACCTCAGATTTCACTACTAGGAATCTATAGCCAACACTTGTCTGCTTCCCTGGTTCTTGCATCATTTGTGCGGCAATTGAGCTGCCGAACAGGCCTTCCGAAGAGTGGAGTCCTGAAAGTAAGAGAAAATTAAAAAATCGGCAGCCCTTGGTGCGGTTTAAGCCGTGTTTCGGGCGTGCCGTGATGGTTCCCCTCCCCCTGTACCCATGGTATTTCTAGAGCGTAGTTATGTACACGAAGTACTAGTATCACGGTTTTGTGAGGGCTGGGGTTGGGGCCGCATTGCTACGCCTGCTCGGATCATGCCAGGCGGTCTTGTTGTAGGTTACTCCGGGCGCGCTTGACGGTGTCCGGTCGTTTAATGGCTGGACTGGAGAACTGCCTAGAGAGGCTGCTTTGTACTTCTGCTGCAAGGGCCGCCGTGTGCTCCTCCATTCGGAGGGAGCATTCGGTGTTTCCATTGACTGTAATCACTCCTCGAGGGCCTGGCATTTTGAGCTTAAGGTATGCGTAGTGCGGTACCGCATTGAACTTGGCGAATGCGGTTCGCCCGAGCAGTGCGTGATAGCCACTGCGGAATGGGACTATGTCGAAGATTAACTCCTCGCTTCGGAAATTATCCGGAGATCCGAAGACCACTTCAAGTGTGACTGAGCCTATACAGTTGGCCTCGACTGTAGGCGTTCTGGGAACGGGGGTCCCCAGACTTGCCTGCCTGCGGCCTGCGGCGTGGCTCAAAAGGGGGCCCAGCATGGCCCATCTTCACCAACACAAACCCAAGACCCTAGCGAGGGGCCAAACCTCGCGGGGCGGACGACGCAGAGCTTCCTCAGGCGTGGCCTCATCAGGATGGCTCATGAGGGGGGCGGAGAGATCAAGGCGGGGTACCTCGCGAGGTGCCCGTGACGCAAGCCATGACGATTCAGGGCGCCAGGCGGGTGCCAGCCCGCGCAGCGTCCACCTTCCCTCTTTGGTGCAAAGGGGGCAAGCGCAGCCGCGGAGTACCGAGGCATCAGGCAAAGGTTGCCATTTCGGTGCAACGAGACCAAGACCAAGAGGACTACAAGACGGAGGTCACCATGGAGCCCAAGACGGCGTCATCACCAGAGCTTTGCGCAGGCAAAGACTACTTTTGTCAGGATAGCTGATACTTCCTGCCCCCTTCAAATTAGCCCTCCATTGTTGGCTCCCTTCCCGCTCGATATTTGGGAAGAGGACCAGGGCCTCTATAAATAGGACCAACCACCCACGTAGCAGGGGAGGTCGATTGGCTGAGGGTTGAAGGAGTTAGGTCGGCTGGTTAGAAGCAGAGAGAGAGAGAAGAGAAAGGTGACTGAACTCCTCCCAGCAGTTCATCGCCCCAGCCAAGAACAGGCCCTCGCGAGGCCTTTCTTCCTTGTATTGTTCATCATCATCAGCCCAAGAGGCAATCCACACACCACACACTGGAGTAGGGTATTACACCACAACGGTGGCCCGAACTAGTATAAACCTTGTGTCTCTTGCGTTGTTCTTTCCGTAGTTTTAGACCCTAGCAAGACGGAGGGGTGCAGGTAGGTAGGAGGCGAAATCTCCGTGCGCACCCTAGTGTTCGAACCTCAAGGGTCTGCCGGAACCCGAAATCCGACATTTGGCGCGCCAGGTAGGGGTGCGCCGGAATTCGTCCTCCATCACCCCGTTCTCCTCCGACCATCGCGCTCATGTTTGACGCTCGTCGGGCCCGCGCGTAGTGCCGGGCCGCCCTCACTTCCCGCGTCGCCCAGACGGCCCCTGTCGGCGGGCGTCCTCGCCGTTCCCCGCCACCTGCCGTCAGTGCCGCCATCGGCCCGACGGGGGACGAGCAGCAAGCATCGTCTCAGCATCCATCCGTGCGCGAAGACGGCCGCACCGCAACTCCCTCGCTCGCCCCAGCTGGTTCTTCGTCCCGCGCGCTCCGCGCGCCCATGGAGCCCCGCAACCTCTCCCCCACTTATCGCACTACACCGACACCCCCAGTCGTTGCGACCCTCTTGGGCGGCTCGCAGGCGCCACCTACAAGTTGCCACGTCAAGCCGTTCATCCGCCGGGTCAGCGCCGCTTCCACGCGGCAGGGGGCTCCCCCGGATCGGGCGGCGCCCGAGACCGGCCTGAGCTTTGGCTCGGAGGACCACCCCTCCAACTCGGCCTGCTCGGGCGCGCTTCCCATGCTGTGCACCCCCACCATCTGCCAGGTGGTCGTCACCAGAACTCTCATCGATGGCGGGGCAGGCCTCAGCGTGCTCTCAGTCGAGGCCTTCAACCTCCTCTGCATACCCCTGGAACGGCTGCAGCCCAGCCGACCCTTCTCAGGCGTTGGGGGCAGGTCGTCCAGCTCCTTGGGACAGATCCGGCTCCCAGTAACCTTCGGCACCTACGACAACTTCCGCACGGAGCTAGTCAACTTTGACATCGCCCCCATCGGCCTCCCCTACAACGCCATCCTCGGCTACCCAGCGCTGGCCCAGCTCATGGCCGCGACGCACCCAGCGTACAACCTCATGAAGATGCCCGGGAGCAGCGGTGTCCTCACCGTGCATGGGGACACTGGGGACGCTCTGCGGGTGCTCAAGCTCGTCTTCAAGACAGCGGCGTCGGCACAGCCCACCGCCTTGGAGGCCCCCGAGCCCAAGGGGGCTGCGCCCGCCAAGAAGAAACAATTGTTCACCCAAGACAAGGCAGAAACCAAGCAGATACCCGTCGATGAGGACGAATCCACCAACACCACTTTCACCATAGGCGCCCACCTCAAACCCGAGCAGGAGGAGGCCCTGGTCGGGACCCTACGCGCAAACAAGAAGGTATTCGCTTGGGAGCCAGATCAGTTGGCAGGGATCCCCAGGAGTGTAATCGAGCATCACCTCAACGTGTGCCCCAACGTGCGCCCTGTGAAGCAGAAGGCCAGGCGGCAGTCCACAGAAAAGCAGGCCTTCATCGTCCAAGAGACCCGCAAATTAGAGGCTGCTGGGGTCATTCGCGAGGTCCGATACCCAGATTGGTTGGCCAACCCTGTCGTTGTGCCAAAGAAGGGAGGGAAGGAACGCATGTGTGTCGACTTCACCAACCTCAACAAAGTGTGCCCGCAAGATCCGTTCCCGCTCCCCCGCGTCGACCAGATCGTCAATTCCACTGCGGAATGCGACCTCCTATGCTTCCTGGATGCCTTCTCTGGGTATCACCAGATCGAGATGGCGGTTGAACACGTCGAGAAGATAGCATTCCTAACCCCGTGTGGGGTGTACTGCTACACCTGCATGCCATTCGGGCTGCGTAACGCAGGGGCGACCTTTCAGCGGCTCATGCATATCACCTTGGGCCCGCAGCTCGGGAAGAATGTTGAAGCTTACGTCGATGACATCGTGGTAAAATCTCGGGAGGCCAGGACCTTGATACAAGACCTGGAGGAAACCTTCGCGAGCCTCAACGCAGTGAACCTACGGCTCAACCCAGAGAAATGTGTGTTCGGAGTCCCCTCGGGCAAGCTCTTGGGTTTCCTCGTGTCTCACCGAGGCATCGAGGCTAACCCGGAGAAGGTCAAGGCAGTGGAAGACATGAGCCCACCAAAGACCCTCAGAGAAATGCAGAAGCTCACGGGGCGCGTAACCGCGCTAGGGCGCTTCATCTCCAAGTTGGGGGAGCGAGCGCTACCCTTCTTCCAGCTAATAAAGAAAAAGGGGCCCTTCGAGTGGACTGAAGAGGCCGACAAGGCATTCCAGGATCTCAAGAAATACCTGACCAGTCCACCGGTCATGGTGGCTCCGCGCCCTCAAGAGCCCCTAGTGCTTTACCTCACCGCCACTCCCTACTCCGCCAGCGCAGCCCTGGTGGCAGTCAGAGAGGAGCGTTGAATCAAAACCGCGGCAGCAGCCCGGGACAAGGCGGAACAGGTACGAGGAAGGCCCATAGAAGCCGCCACAGCGGCTGATGAGGACCAGCCGCCGCAGAGGGGCGCACCAGAGGCAGAAGAGGCCCCTCTCCCAGATGGCTAGTCTCAGGAGGCCCCATTGTCTCTAGAGGCGCCATGGTCTCCAAAGGGAGCCGCCAGCACTGACGCACTCCACCTCGTTGAGCACCTAGTGTACTTCGTCAGCACAGTGTTGCGGGATGCAAGGGCGCGGTACCCTATGCCTCAGAAACTCCTCCTCGCGCTACTGGTGGCCTCGCGCAAACTGCGGCACTATTTTCAGGGTCACCCCATCAAGGTCGTCTCGTCATATCCCCTGGAGAGGGTGCTCAGGAGCCCCAATTCAGCTGGGAGAGTCGCTGAGTGGAACATAGAGCTGCAAACGTTTTAGCTCGAATTCAGCACGACCAGAGTCATCAAGGGAGCAGCGTTGGCGGATGTTGTGGCAGAATGGACGGAGGCGCCAGGCCTCAAGGCCGACGAGGATCGGTCCCTGTCCCCGGGAAGCGAGGCGCCAGAAGGCTGGGTCATGTACTTCGATGGGGCGTTCTCCAGACACGGCGCAGGGGCTGGGGCGGTGCTTATATCGCCCACCCAGGACAAACTCTATTATGCCGTGCAGCTTTGTTTCCAGCAAGGCGAAATGGTCTCCAACAACATAGCGGAGTATGAAGGTTTAATAACGGGCTTGAAGGCCGCAGCTGCCCTGGGGGTGAAACGCCTCACCATCAAGGGCGATTCATAGCTCCTTGTCAATTTCTTTAACAAGGCATACGAGCCGAAGGATGAGCACATGGAAGCCTACCTTGCAGAGGTCCGCAGGATGGAGAAGCAGTTCTGGGGGTTGGAGTTGTAGCATGTGCCCCGTGGCACCAATCAAGAGGCCGATGACATCGCCAAACGCGCGTCCAGGCGGTTACCTCAAGAGCCTGGCGTTTTCGAGGAACGACTCTTCAAGCCTTCAGCCTTGCCGTCACTATCAAACACGGCTCAGCCCCGAGAGGAGCTCCCCCAGCCACCTGCCTCTGGAGCTCCGGCCTGTGGCCCGGCCTCAGGAGCACGCCTGCTCCTGACGATGGAACCTCAGGAGGGATGTTGGATCACGGAGCTCCGGGGCTACTTGACGTAAGGGACCCTGCCAGAGAAGGAGGAGGAAGCAGAGCGAGTGGCACGCCAGGCCACGGCATACTGCATCAGAGATGGAGAGCTCTACCGGAAGCGACCAAACGATGTATCCCTGCGCTGCATCTCCAGGGAGCAAGGGAAGGAACTACTGGAAGATATACACGGCGGGGACTATGGACATCATTCATCGTCATGGACCCTCATCGGCAATGCGTTCCACAGTGGGTTTTATTGGCCCACCGCGCTCAATGACGCCGTTGAACTAGTGAAAGCTTGTGAGGCCTACCAGTTCCACGCCAAGCAGATCCATCAGCCGGCAGGGGGCTTGCAGACTATCCCCCTTTCATGGCCATTCGCAGTCTGGGGGCTCGACATCTTGGGTCCGTTTCCTCGGGCGCCAGGGGGCTACCGCTACCTTTACGTTGCTGTCGACAAGTTCACCAAGTGGGTTGAAGTGGAGGCTGTCCGCACTATTCCTGCGGGTTCCGCGGTCAAGTTCATCAAAGGCATCGTGAGCCGGTTCGGGGTGCTGAATCGCATCATCACGGACAACGGTTCGCAGTTCACCAGTAACCTCTTCAAAACATACTATGCTAACCTTGGAACGCAGATATGCTACGCTTCAGTGGTGCACCCCCGAAGCAACGGCCAGGCCGAGCGAGCCAATGCGGAGGTCCTGAGGGGCCTCAAGACCAGGACATTCAAGAAGAAGCTGGAGGCCTGTGGCAGAGGTTGGTACGACGAGCTTCAGTCTGTGTTATGGTCCATCCGCACAACCGTGACCAAGCCGACTGGGGAGACCCCGTTCTTTCTGGTCTACGGAGCAGAAGCGGTCCTCCCTCACGAGGTCAGACGTCGCTCCGCGCGGGTCCTGGCATTCAACGAGGCACAACAGGACGCCATGTGGGGGATGGACCTCGTGCTGGGGGAGGAACGTCGCCGAGAAGCCGCGCTACGAGCGGCGAGGTACCAACAAGCGCTGCGGCGATATCACTGCCGCAACATAAGCCCCAGGACACTCGAGGTAGGAGACCTCGTGCTCAGGCGGGTCCTCTCCAGGGAGGGGCTGCACAAGCTCTCTCCCATGTGGGAGGGCCCGTTCAAGGTTGTTCATGTTTCCAGGCCCGGCTCAGTGCGCTTGGAGACTCAGGAGGGAGTGCCGGTCCAGAACGCATGGAACATCCAGCACCTCCGGAGGTTCTACCCCTAAAAAGGCCCGGAGCCTGTGAAGCAAGGCGAATGCCTGTGAAGCTATCGCGTTTCGGAAAAGGCCCGGAGCCTGTGAAGCAAGGCGAATGCCTGTGAAGCTATCGCGTTTTGGAAAAGGCCTGGAGCCTGTGAAGCAAGGTGAATGCCTGTGAAGCTATCACATTTCGGAAAAGGCCCGGAGCCTGTGAAGCTATCGCGTTTTGGAAAAGGCCCGGAGCCTATGAAGCAAGGCAAATTCCTGTGAAGCTAT
>NC_057797.1:148945488-148948637 GCF_018294505.1 Triticum aestivum
GAAGCTATAGTGTTTTGGAAAAGGCCCGGAGCCTATGAAGCAAGGCGAATGCCTGTGAAGCTATCGCGTTTCGGAAAAGGCCCGGAGCCTGTGAAGCAAGGCGAATGCCTGTGAAGCTATTGCGTTTTGGAAAAGGCCTGGAGCCTGTGAAGCAAGCCGAATGCCTGTGAAGCTATCGCGTTTCGGAAAAGGCCCGGAGCCTGTGAAGCAAGGTGAACGCCTATGAAGCTCGCCGCCTGTGACACTCACGTAATAATGAGTTGGGGCTGTACACGCCCCAGAGTCTCAGGAGCGCCGGCCTCAGGCCCAGGGGCTCCCTCCCACGCCCAGTGGCAGCACTTAGTTCCGCGCTGGTGAGAAGACGTCGAAGACTAGACTAGGTGCCGGACGCGGCTTTTCATTTGCTTTCAGCAGTTGGCTTGTTCCTCTTCATTTGAAGTTTTATTGAAGTTGTTGCCGTATTTGGCTTGCGGTTCTTCGGATTTTCACGCTCCTGCCTCGATTTCTCTTGTGCAAGGCCTCGCGAGGGGGGAGAGCCGAGCGCCCTCGCGAGTGTTCCTATCCTAGTCACTCAAAGGGTTCGCGACCCGGGCCCCTTGCAGGAGCACCCCTCCAGTCCATGCCCCTCGGGCACCGCAACATAAACACAGGGCCTGGGTCGGTCGCCCCCATGGCTGGGGCCAAGAACCATCCACACGCGGGCACATATTCGGAAGGTACGATGAAGAAAGCAAAACGATAGTTAACAGCAAGGGCGCGGTACCCTATGCCTCAGAAACTCCTCCTCGCGCTACTGGTGGCCTCGCGCAAACTGCGGCACTATTTTCAGGGTCACCCCATCAAGGTCGTCTCATCATATCCCCTGGAGAGGGTGCTCAGGAGCCCCAATTTAGCTGGGAGAGTCGCTGAGTGGAACATAGAGCTGCAAGCGTTTCAGCTTGAATTCAGCACGACCAGAGTCATCAAGGGAGCAGCGTTGGCGGATGTTGTGGCAGAATGGACGGAGGCGCCAGGCCTCAAGGCCGACGAGGATCGGTCCCTGTCCCCGGGAAGCGAGGCGCCAGAAGGCTGGGTCATGTACTTCGATGGGGCGTTCTCCAGACACGGCGCAGGGGCTGGGGCGGTGCTTATATCGCCCACCCAGGACAAACTCTATTATGCCGTGCAGCTTTGTTTCCAGCAAGGCGAAAAGGTCTCCAACAACATAGCGGAGTATGAAGGTTTAATAACGGGCTTGAAGGCCGCAGCTGCCCTGGGGGTGAAACGCCTCACCATCAAGGGCGATTCATAGCTCCTTGTCAATTTCTTCAACAAGGCGTACGAGCCGAAGGATGAGCACATGGAAGCCTACCTTGCAGAGGTCCGCAGGATGGAGAAGCAGTTCTGGGGGTTGGAGTTGCAGCATGTGCCCCGTGGCACCAATCAAGAGGCCGATGACATCGCCAAACGCGCGTCCAGGCGGTTACCTCAGGAGCCTGGCGTTTTCGAGGAACGCCTCTTCAAGCCTTCAGCCTTGCCGTCACTATCAAACACGACTCAGCCCCGAGAGGAGCTCCCCCAGCCACCTGCCTCTGGAGCTCCGGCCTGTGGCCCGGCCTCAGGAGCACGCCTGCTCCTGACGATGGAACCTCAGGAGGGATGTTGGATCACGGAGCTCCGGGGCTACTTGACACAAGGGACCCTGCCAGAGAAGGAGGAGGAAGCAGAGCGAGTGGCACGCCAGGCCACGGCATACTGCATCAGAGATGGAGAGCTCTACCGGAAGCGACCAAACGATGTATCCCTGCGCTGCATCTCCATGGAGCAAGGGAAGGAACTACTGGAAGATATACACGGCGGGGACTGTGGACATCATTCATCGTCACGGACCCTCGTCGGCAAGGCGTTCTACAGTGGGTTTTATTGGCCCACCGCGCTCAATGACGCCGTTGAACTAGTGAAAGCTTGTGAGGCCTACCAGTTCCACGCCAAGCAGATCCATCAGCCGGCAGGGGGCTTGCAGACTATCCCCCTTTCATGGCCATTCGCAGTCTGGGGGCTCGACATCTTGGGTCCGTTTCCTCGGGCGCCAGGGGGCTACCGCTACCTTTACGTTGCTGTAGACAAGTTCACCAAGTGGGCTGAAGTGGAGGCTGTCCCGCACTATTCCTGCGGGTTCCACGGTCAAGTTCATCAAAGGCATCGTGAGCCGGTTCGGGGTGGTGAATCGCATCATCACGGACAACGGTTTGCAGTTCACCAGTAACCTCTTCAAAACATACTGTGCTAACCTTGGAACGCAGATATGCTACGCTTCAGTGGCGCACCCCCGAAGCAACGGCCAGGCCGAGCGAGCCAATGCGGAGGTCCTGAGGGGCCTCAAGACCAGGACGTTCAAGAAGAAGCTGGAGGCCTATGGCAGAGGTTGGTACGACGAGCTTCATTCCGTGTTATGGTCCATCCGCACAACCGTGACCAAGCCGACTGGGGAGACCCCGTTCTTTCTGGTCTACGGAGCCAAAGCGGTCCTCCCTCACGAGGTCAGACGTCGCTCTGCGCGGGTCCTGGCGTTCAACGAGGCACAACAGGACGCCATGTGGGGGATGGACCTCGTGCTGGGGGAGGAACGTCGCCGAGAAGCCGCGGTACGAGCGGCGAGGTACCAACAAGCGCTGCGGCGATATCACTGCCGCAACATCCGCCCCAGGACACTCGAGGTAGGAGACCTCGTGCTCAGGCGGGTCCTCTCCAGGGAGGGGCTGCACAAGCTCTCTCCCATGTGGGAGGGCATGTTCAAGGTTGTTCATGTTTCCAGGCCCGGCTCAGCGCGCTTGGAGACTCAGGAGGGAGTGCCGGTCCAGAACGCATGGAACATCCAGCACCTCCGGAGGTTCTACCCCTAAAAAGGCCCGGAGCCTGTGAAGCAAGGTGAATGCCTGTGAAGCTATCGCGTTTCAGAAAAGGCCCGGAGCCTGTGAAGCAAGGCGAATGCCTGTGAAGCTATCGCGTTTTGGAAAAGGCCCGGAGCCTGTGAAGCAAGGTGAATGCCTGTGAAGCTATCACATTTCGGAAAAGGCCCGGAGCCTGTGAAGCAAGGTGAATGCCTGTGAAGCTATCGCGTTTTGGAAAAGGCCCGGAGCCTGTGAAGCAAGGCGAATGCCTGTGAAGCT
>NC_057797.1:149642628-149658000 GCF_018294505.1 Triticum aestivum
GCTCTTCACTCGGTAGGATTTTGATAACTTAGGCGAGTGCTTGGACTGCAGCTAAGCCCCCGAGTGAGAGGGTTGCTCTTCACTCGGTAGGATTTTTTACAACTTAGGCGAGCACAGGGCTGCAGCTAAGCCCCCGAGTGAAAGTCTGGCTTACCACTCGGTAGGGTTTTTGATAACTTAGGCGAGTGCTTGGACTGCAGCTAAGCCCCCGAGTGAGAGGGTTGCTCCTCACTCGGTAGGATTTTGATAACTTAGGCGAAACGGATTCGCAGCTAAGCCTCCGAGTGAGAGTCTGGCTCACCACTCGGTAGGATTTTTACAAACTTAGGCGAAACGGGTTCGCGGCTAAGTCACCCACTGAGGGGGAATTTTATTTGGACAAAAATAAAAAGTGATAGAAATTATGGAGGAACTATGACACTATTATTTTGAGGTCCATGAACTACAGAAGTACTTTATTGCAACTCATCCGAGTGATAAAACTTAAGTGTAGAATGGGCGGAGTAGCTCCGCGTTCCAAGCTCGGGGCTCGTCGATATTATGCTCGACGTTGTAAAGACGGTACGCCCCGTTGTGGAGAACCTTGGTGACGATGAAGGGGCCTTCCCAAGAAGGAGCAAGCTTGTGTGGTTTGTGCTGATCCACTCAGAGAACTAAATCCCCTTCCTGGAAGGCTCGACCTCTCACATTTCTGGCGTGGAAACGACGCAAATCTTGTTGGTAGATGGTCGACCGGATCAGAGTCATCTCCCTTTCTTCTTCTAAAAGGTCGACTGCGTCCTGCCGCGCCTGTTCAGCCTCTGCTTCGTTGTAGATTTCAACTCGAGGAGCATTGTGGAGAAGATCACTCGGCAAGACTGCTTCAGCTCCGTAGACCAAGAAGAATGGAGTTCTTCCGGTCGACCGATTAGGTGTGGTCCGCAGCCCCCAAAGCACTGAGGGAAGTTCGTCTACCCAGGCTCCAGCCGCGTGTTTGAGATCACGCATCAATCGAGGCTTCAATCCCTTAAGAATCAGTCCATTAGCTCGCTCTGCTTGTCCATTTGACTGCGGATGGGCGACTGAAGCGTAGTCGACCCGTGTGCCTTGGGAGTTGCAGAAATCTCTGAATTCCTCTGAGTCAAAGTTCGACCCATTATTCGTAATGATGCTGTGCGGGACTCCATATCTGAATATTAGTTCCCTGATGAAGCTAACAGCAGTACCGGTGTCAAGGCTCTTGATTGGTTTAGCCTCGATCCACTTGGTGAACTTGTCGACTGCCACCAGTACATGCGTGAAGCCACTTCGTCCTGTTCTCAAAGGACCGACCATGTCCAGTCCCCATACTGCGAAAGGCCAGACGAGTGGGATGGTCTTTAGGGCCGACGCAGGCTTGTGCGACATATTCGAGTAGAACTGACATCCCTCGCACTTATCCACTATATCTTTTGCCATCTCATTCGCCTTTGGCCAGTAAAATCCGGCTCGGTATGCTTTGGCCACGATGGTCCAAGAGGACGCATGATGACCACAGGTTCCCGAGTGAATATCATTGAGGATGAGTCGACCTTCTTCTGGTGTTATGCACTTCTGACCAACTCCAGTCGCGCTTTCTCTGTATAATTGTCCTTTGATTACGGTAAAGGCCTTAGATCGACGGATGATCTGTCGAGCCTCTTCCTCATCCTCCGGAAGCTCTTTTCTCAGGATATATGCGACATACGGAACTGTCCAGTCGGGAATGACCACCAAAACCTCCATGATCAAGTCGACCACCGCTGGGACTTCAACTTCAGTCGGGTCTGTGGCACTCTTGGGCTGTGGAGTTTCTTCGGTGAAAGGATCTTCTTTGACTGACGGAGTGTGTATATGCTCCAAGAACACACCACTCGGAATGGCTTCTCTCTTGGAACCTATCTTTGCTAGATCATCAGCTGCTTGATTTTTCAGTCGGGGTATATGATGGAGCTCCAACCCCTCGAACTTCTTTTCCAGCTTCCTCACTGCACTGCAGTATCCAGTCATGGCTGGGCTTCTCACGTCCCACTCTTTCATCACCTGATTGACCACTAAATCCGAGTCGCCATAGACCATCAGACGACGGACGCCGAGTGAAATGGCCATGCGCGACCCATATAAGAGGGCCTCATATTCTGCCTCATTGTTGGAGGAATCAAAGTGAATCTGGAGCACATATCTCAGCTTATCTCCTCTGGGGGAAACCAGGACAACCCCAGCACCGGAACCATTCAACATCTTAGAGCCATCAAAGAACATGGTCCAATGCTCCGAGTGAACTTCAGTCGGCTGCTGTTGTTCAATCCACTCGGCGAGGAAATCTGCTATTGCCTGGGACTTAATGGCTTTCTTTGCCTCAAACTTGATATCAAGGGGAAGAAGTTCAATCGCCCATTTGGCCACTCGACCAGTTGCATCTCTGTTGTGCAAAATCTCTGATAGTGGAGCGTCGCTGACGACTGTGATGGAATGATCAGAAAAATAATGAGCAACCTTCTTTGTGGTCATGTATATTCCATACACAAGCTTCTGATAATGAGGATATCTCTGCTTGGATGGAGTCAAGACTTCAGACAAATAATACACTGGGCGCT
This sequence comes from Triticum aestivum, assembly GCF_018294505.1. Taxonomy (NCBI): domain Eukaryota; kingdom Viridiplantae; phylum Streptophyta; class Magnoliopsida; order Poales; family Poaceae; genus Triticum; species Triticum aestivum. The sequence continues at coordinate 149,645,223 of NC_057797.1, forward strand.
AAACTTTGAGAGCTTGACAGTAGAGTGGGCGCCAACTGTCGTGGTTCAAAATAAGCCTAAGCGGAAGTGGAAACGGAAGGTTTATCCAGTTAAAATAAGCCTAAGCGGAAGTGGAAACGGAAGGTTTATCCAGTTTCGGCTGTGCGTAGGAGTGCTAGGATACGTACCTCTAAAAAAATTTGATGATGAAATACGAGAGGAATTTTTTGGAATAGCAGAGGTCTTAAAGACTTGGCTAGAAGAAGGTTTCTAGCGGAAGCATCTAATGAACACTAGTTGGATTTTATTGCCCCGTCCAAAACTGGAAGGGACAATTTCACCCCCAAATTCCTTAGCACTTTATCGGGGGGTGTCGACTTTGACTAGCGCTGCCTACCTCCAAGAGGAAGGTCTGGTGGGGTCCTACTCGGGGTTAAGTGTCACTCATTGGAAGTTCGGAGTGACATGGGAGATTTTGCGGTAAAGTTTCGGGTCAGATCAAAGGCCGATGGGTTTAATTGGGCATTGGTGGCGGTATATGGTGCCGCGTAGCCAGAACTCAAACCAGATTTTTTGGCCGATCTTGTCCATATTTGCGGTAGCAAGCAGCTCCCAATCCTCATTGGGGGCGATTTCAACATTATTCAAAGGAGGGAGGAAAAGAATAATGAGAATTTTGATGGCAGATGGTCGTTTATGTTCAATACCATAATCGAAAGCTTGGATCTTAGATAGATAGAGCTTTTTGGTAGGAAATTCACTTGGGCTAACTCGTTACCAAACCCGACTTTTGAGAAGCTGGACCGTGTCATCGCTAGCGTCGAATGGGAACAGAAGTCCCCCCTAGTAACAGTCCAGGCGTTATCGCGCACAATTCCGGATCACACTCTGTTGCTTGTTGACTCTAGCGATACCACCCATGTGGGAAATAAAAACACATTCTCTTTCGAATTATCGTGGTTTGATAGAGAAGGGTTCGTTGAGCTGATAGCTAGAGAATGGGCTAAAGATTCAGGAGGAAGGTCGCCTGTTGAAAGATGGCAGAATAAGATTAGGCATCTGCGAAGATTCCTTCGTGGATGGGCTAATGTAACACCCACAATGCGGCTATATCTCCCACGTGTCGGGGCACGACTTAGAGGCATAGCCGCATGGTAGGCTTGTCGCAAGAGGGGTAATCTTCACACATCCCATGTACGGAATAAGAAAGGGATAAAGGGTTGGCTTACAATCGCCACTTCACACAATACATAAATAATCCATACATCATCCAAGGTACAATCAAAGGTGCGACTACGAAACCAAAAGAAAGGAAGACAACCCCAAATACTAGATCCCCGATCGTCCCAACTGGGCTCCACTACTGATCATCCAGAAAAGAAACATAGTAACGGCCCGAATCCTCATTGAACTCCCAATTGAGTTCGGTATCGTCACCTGCACTGGTATCCTCGGCACCTGCAACTGTTTGGAAGTATCCGTGAGTCACGAGGACTCAGCAATCTCACACCTGCGAGATCAAGACTATTTAAGCTTATGGGTAGGAAAGGGTAGTGAGGTGGAGCTGCAGCAAGCACTAGCATATATGGTGGCTAACATACACAAATGGGAGCGAGAAGAGAAGCAACGCATGGTCAAGAAGCTATAAGTGATCAAGAAGTGATCCTGAAGCTACTTACGTTCAAGCATAACACGAGACCGTGTTCTCTTCCCGGACTCAGCCGAAAAGAGACCATCACGGCTACACACGCGGTTGATTCATATTAATTAAGTTAAGTGTCAAGTTCTCTACAACCGGATATTAACAAATTCCCATCTGCCACATAACCACGGGCATGGCTCTCGAAAGTTTATACCCTGCAGGGGTGTCCCAACTTAGCCCATCACAAGCTCTCACGGTCAACAAAGGATATTCCTTCTCCCGGGAAGGCCCAATCAGTCTCAGAATCCCGGTTACAAGACATTTCGACAATGGTAAAACAAGACCAGCAAAGCCACCCGATGTGCCGGCAAATCTCGATAGGAGTCGCACGTATCTCATTCTCAGGGCACACCAGATGGGCAAGACATCGGGTTGGCATAGACCCTGGTTGCCCAGGGGGCGCCGGACATCGCCCAGTTTGGACCAACACTCAAAGGAGCACTGACCCGGGGGTTTAAAATAAAGATGACCCTTGAGTCCGCAAAACCCAAGGGAAAAGGCTGAGGTGGAAAATGGTAAAACCAAGGTTGGGCCTTGCTGGAGGAGTTTCATTCAAAGCGAACTGTCAAGGGGTTCCCATAACACCCAACCGCGTAAGGAACGCAAAATCAAGGAACATAACACCGGCATGACGGAAACTAGGGCGGCAAGAGTGGAACATAACACCAGGCATAAGGCCAAGCCTTCCACTCTTTACGAAGTATATAGATGGATTAAAGTAAATAAGATATAATAATGATATCCCAACAATATCCATGTTCCAACATGGAACAAACTTCAACTTCACCTGCAACTAGCAATGCTATAAGAGGGGCTGAGCAAAAACGGTAACATATCCAAAGTACGGTTTGCTAGGAAAGGTGGGTTAGAGGTTTGACATGGCAATATGGGAGGCATGATAAAGCAAGTGGTAGGTATCGCGACATAGCAATAGAGCGAACAACTAGCAAGCACAGATAGAAGTGATTTCGAGGGTATGGTCATCTTGCCCGCAAAGTTCTTAGAGTTGTCGAAAGCTTGATCCTCGTTAACATACTCAACAGGTTCCTCGGTCATGTAGTTGTCTCTCGGCTCTACCCAAGGTAAGAACACAAGCAAAAGGAACAACAATCAATCACGGTGCAATGCACAAACAACATGATGCAATACATGGCATGATATGCAGGACATGATATGCAATGCATATGCGTGCTCCGGAAGGGAAAGAATGATCAAGGCATCAACTTGGCAAACCAAGTGTGCTGCTGGAAAGATGAGATGATTTTGGTTGAAATCAATATAAAGATCACCGGAAACGGATGCACGGTTTGCAAATGACAAGAAAAACAAGGTTGATGCTATTCTGCGATTAACAACATGATGCGACTTGAATGCAACAAGAAACTAAGCTATGGCACTCCAACATAGCAACAAAGCATATGACAGTGATGTACAAGAGATGCTTGACAAAACATGAGCGATGAGCTACGGCTAAATCACACAAGAGCGGGTTCAAATAAGCATGACAAAAGTGCAAAAGATATAAGCTTCACAGACTTGGTGAAAATACTAACATGGCATAAACAACATCAGGAAGCAATGTTTTGAGCAAGCAAAAACATGCTACAGGAACATATCATCGCAAAAAAAATGCATGGCGTGATTCTACTAAATGCATAGATCAAAAGTCCCTTACTTATCATGAGCTAAAAAAGCACAGAAGATATGATGGCACCCATGTAAACATAGCAAGTTTTATTAACAGTTTCAAACTTAGCAGAAAACAGAGCATGGCATAAACAGAATTATGATAGCAACTTTGCGAGCTCAAACCACTCACCACGAAGCATTGCATGACAAAACAAGCATACCAACAGCAAGAAGACATGTTCATGAAGCTAATCATAGCAAGAGCAAGTTCATAGGATGCGTGGATCACTAGCAACAACCATGACAAAATTGATTAACATGTTAACATTCTGCCAGGAACATTTTATAGCAAAAGTAGAGCAAGAACAAGACATGCTAGGGCACTCCATAATTGCAAACAGGGGCATGGATGGATATAGCATAACCACAAGTTCAAAACATCCTTACTGAAGTATCCCAAAATAAGCATGGATATCACTGTAGCATCAAGTTTACATGGCATCAAAATAACAGCAAGAAAAGGACCTAGCAAAATCCTAAGTCCCTGAAAACAGCAACATTGCGGATGCTACTTTGCATGCTTGTGCTAGTCACCACATAGATCACAAAAATACAAGACAAGCACCCCTGTAAAGATGGCATGGTGTAGTTCAAAACTCATGTAGACCTCAAGCTCATATGATACACACATCAAATGCAACAAAAATGACAAAACCTCATGATCTGATAAGTACCAGCAGTTAACATTTTATAGCACCCTTGCATAAATGAAAATGGTATCATAATGAACATGAACATGCATGGAAATGCTTCTAACGTGAAGAGCTCATCGAGACGAACAATTCGACATATCATATGCATGAAACGGAGCTACGGTCACCGAGATATGACATGATGAACATGGCCTCAAAATATCAAAGGGGAAAGACTTGGTGGAATTTCACCTTGCCCAGAGCTGGATCTAGGGTTCGCACACGGATCGAGGTTCGCCCGTGAGCTTGCCAGAGTTCTAGCCGGAGTGGAAGAAGACGGTCAGCGTCGAGGGAGAGGGGCGGCGGCACCGGCAGGGCGCTCCGGCGAAGGAGAGGAGCGGCGGCGCGCGGCGCGCGGAAGGCGGAGTGGCGGCCCCGGCGATGGCGACTGACGGAGAGTGCCGGTGAGGTCGGCGGCGCTGGTCGGCGGCCGGAGACGGAGCGGACGGGCGGCGGCGCGCCGGGCGATGTGGGAGGAGGTGTGGCCGGGTGATGCGGGAGGAGGCGCGGCCCGGAGCGGCGGGGAGCGGGCCGGCCGCGGGCCCGACAGGCTTCGGCGGAGGCTGGCGGTTGCGCACCATGTGTCAGCGCCTCACTGGTGAGCGGCGGCGGTGCGGGACGTCCGGCGGGGGTCGGACACGCCCGGTGGCGGCGGGGAAGAGTTCTAGGGTTTCTGGACCCGGGATTTCGGAGGAGTGCACATATTTATAGGTAGGGGAAGTTTGGAGTGTCTAAATGAGGTGTAGTTTTCGCCCACACGATCGTGATCCGATGATGGAGGACATGGATATGGTGTAGATGGGTTATTGGGCTGTTTTGGAGGGGTGTTCGGCTGCAACACACAAGAGGCCTTTGCGGTTACTCGGTTAACCGTTGGAGCATCAAACGGACTCCAAATGGAACAAAATTTGACAGGCGGTCTACCGGTGGTGTACCAAGGCCACTTGACAAATCTCGGTCCATTCCGAGTACGTTTAACACCCGCTCACAAAAAGAGACAAGAGGGGTGTGCCGGTGGATGTGGGAGTGTCGGATTGCGAAACGGACAACGGGGAAAATGCTCGGATGCATGAGACGAACACGAATGCAAATACGATGCACATGATGACATGATATGAAATGCATGACATGGGCAAAATGCAAAACAAAAGAGAAAACCCAAACACGAAGGGAAACTCATAACTTAAAGCCGAAAACGGCAAGAGTCGGAGTTACAAATATGGCAAGTTACATCCGAGGTGTTACAACACTCCACCACTATGAGAGGATCTCGTCCCAAGATCTAGGACTGAAAGAACTTCGGATATTCGGAATGGAGGTGGTCCTCGTGTTCCCAGGTGGCTTCTTGGTCGGAATGGTGTGTCCACTTCACTTTCAGGAATTTGGTTGACTTGTTGCGAGTCTTGCGCTCGGTTTGTTCAAGAATAGCAACAGGATGCTCATGATAAGGCGGATCTTCTTGGAGATCAATCTCTTCGAAGTGGATGGTGCGCTCAGGAGTCTTGAAGCACTTGCGAAGCTGTGACACGTGAAACACATCATGCACGTTTGCGAAGTTGGACCGAAGCTCAAGTTGATAGGCGAGGTCGCCTCTTTTGCCAATGATCTTGAAAGGACCCACATATCTTGGGTGAAGCTTCCCTTTGATACCGAAGTGATGAGTTCCTTTCATTAGAGAGACACGGAGGTAGACATGGTCTCCGACGTGGAAAGCCAAGTCACGGTGCTTGGTATCATAGTAACTCTTCTAGCGCGATTGTGCGGCTTTGAGATTTCCGCGGATGACTTTACACATTTCTTCAGCTTCTGTAATTAAGTCATTGCCAAGAAGTTGGCGTTCACCAGTCTCTGACAAATTGAGAGGAGTACGACACTTTCTGCCATAGAGAATCTTGAATGGGGCATTGCCCAAACTTGCTTGGAAGCTGTTGTTGTAGGAGAACTCGACATATGGAAGACAATCTTCCCACTTCATACCGAAGGAAATGACACAAGCCCTAAGCATATCTTCCAGGATTTGATTGACTCGCTCAACTTGGCCACTAGTTTGAGGATGGAAAGCTGTGGTGAAGCGAATGTTGGTGCCCATGGCCTTCTAGAAGGAGAACCAGAACTTGGAGGTGACAATGCTTCCACGATCTGAAGATATCAATTGCGGAATGCCATGCAAAGAGACAATCCTGGAGGTGTATAGCTCTGCTAGCTGAGCTGCTATGATAGATTCTTTGATTAGAAGGAAATGAACCACTTTAGTAAGCTTGTCGATGACAATGAAGATAGCATCATTTCCACGCTTGGACTTGGGAAATCCAGTCACGAAATCCATTTCAATATGTTCAAACTTCCATTCTATAATAGCAAGAGGTTGGTGGAGACCAGCTGGCCGTTGGTGTTCTGCTTCCACCCTTCTGCAGACATCACATTCATTCATGAGTTGAACAATTTCTCGCTTCATTCGAGTCCACCAATACGACTGCTTGAGGTCATTGTACATCTTCGTACTTCCAGGATGAATGGATAGAAGGGAATTGTGCGCCTCGTTCATAATGACTTTCCTTAGATCACCTTTAGGAACCACAATTCGGTCCTCTAAGAATAGAGTGTCTTTGTCATCAATGCGATAGCACTCGTATTTGGGTTGGCTCTTGGCAATCCCATGTGTCACCTTCTTCACCATGGAATCCAGGAGTTGTGCCTCACGAATTTGATCTTCCAAAGTAGGAGAGACTTGGAGGTTGGCAAGAAACCTTGAGGGACAACTTGGAGGTTCAGTTTGCGGAAAGCTTCACAAAGGTCCGGTTGGAAGGGCTTGAGAATTAAGCTGTTGCAGTAAGCCTTCCTGCTCAAAGCATCTGCAATGACATTGGCCTTTCCTGGAGTATATTCAATACTCGGATTGTATTCTTGAATCATTTCGACCCAACGAGTCTACCTGAGGTTGAGGTTGGGTTGAGTGAATATGTCCACTTTCCTTCCCAACAAGAGATGTCTCCACGTTAATAATGCATGGACAACTGCCGCCAACTCAAGGTCGTGAGTGGGGTAGTTCCTTTTGTTGGGCTTCAAATGGCGAGAGGTATAAGCCACAACTTTCTTCTCTTGCATTAACACAGCACCGAGACCTTGTAAGGAGGCATCACAGAAAACTTCAAATGATTTGGATTTATTAGGAGGAGTCAAGACTGGAGCTGTGACTAACTTCTCTTTGAGGGTGTTGAAAGCAACGTCACACTTAGGCGTCCAGACATACTTGACATGCTTCTGAAGGAGGTTGGAAAGAGGCTTTGCAATCTTAGAGAAATTCTCAACGAATCTTTGACAATAACTTGCAAGCCCAAGAAAACTATGGAGCTGCTTGACATTCTGAGGAGGTTCCCAATTCACAATTGCAAACACCTTCTCGGGATTAACAGCGATGCCTTTGGCAGAGATGATATGACCAAGGTAAAGAACTTTGACAAGCCAGAACTCACACTTGGAAAACTTCGCATAGAATTGATGCTCTCTGAGTTTGTCGAGTACCAATCTCAAATGCTTGGCATGATCCTCCTTATTCTTGGAAAAGACCAAGATATCATCTAGATACAACAGGATGAAATCATTTGTGTATGGGTTGAAGATGAAGTTCATCATGCGAGAGAACGTTGGAGGAGCATTGACAAGGCCAAAAGACATGACAATATATTCATAAGAACCATAGCTTGTTCTGAATGTTGTCTTGGGGATATCTTCTTCATGAATGTGAATCTGATGATAACCCATACGGAGGTCAAGCTTGGAGAATACTTTGGCACCTTTAAGTTGCTCGAAAAGCTCATTGATGTTGGGAAGTGGATACTTGTTCTTTATTGTCTTCTTGTTCAATGGACGGTAGTCGAAGCAAAGTCGTTCCGTTCCATCCTTCTTATTGACAAAAAGAACACCACAACCCCATGGAGATGAACTCAGTCTGATCAGACCCATACACTCTTGTTCATCGAGTTGTTTCTTGAACTCCTTCAACTCCTTTGGTCCAAGCTTGTAAGGACGCTTGCAAACATGTTCCGTGTCAGGCTCAAGATCGATAACGAATTCAACTGGCCGGTGAGGAGGCATTCCCGGAAGCTCTTCTAGAAAGACGTCTTGGTATTCACAAACGACTAGAATCTGAGAGATGGCATTCAACTCATCCTTCTCATTGAGAGAAAATAGTCGAATGGTATCATCCCGAGCGGCATAGATGATCACATCCTCAGAAGAGTGTGTCAATTGAATCTTCCTGGCAGCACAATCAAGCTGAGCCTTGTGTTTAGAAAGCCAGTCCATCCCGAGAATTAGATCAATATCCGAGTCACCAAGGACCATTGGAGAAGACAGAAATTTATAGTCTCCCATCTTGATGGAAACATCCAGAGCCATCATTTTGGTGTTCATGAACAAACCCGGAGAGGAAACCGATTCGGTTTAGGCAAATCGACAGTATGCAAATCGTGCATGGATGCAAAAGGCTTTGATATGAATGAAATAGATGCACCAGTATCAAATAAGACTCTTGCGGGAATATCATTGACTGGAAGATTACCCATGATCACTTCTGAAGAATCCTCTGCCTAAGCCGCGTTCGTCATGTTCCCCTTTGCAGACTTGGAATTATGCTTGACCACTGCATTGCTGGCAGATCTCACAGGAGGAGGAGGCGGAAGGCGCCTTTGGTTGAAGCACTTGTTTGCATAGTGCCCTTTATGCTGACACTTGTTGCAAGTAATCTCTGAGAGCGGACGGTGATAAGGAGCACTTGACCTTGGAGTATGAGACTGAGCTTTGTTCTGATAGCCTGGGTTGGGTGGGTGGGAAGATCCATTGCCACCTTTGCTCTTCTGCTGGTAGGGCTGGCGAAACGGAGGAGGCGACAACCAGAACTTCTGTTGCTTAGCTGCCACTTGTGATGAAGAAGAAGATTGAACTACATCCCTGACTCTTTTCTTAGATGCCTCACACTTGAGCTGAGCAGCTTCTTGCTTTAGTGCCATGTTATAGAATTGATCGAACTTGGTCGGCTCAAGAAACACGAGAGCTAACTGCAGATCCTCTCTGAGGTCACCTCTGAATTGATAGATCATACTCTTTTCATTAGGAACGTCTTGTTTAGCGAAGCGAGCAAGTTTCTGAAACTGGATATTGTATTGATACACGGACATGCTGCCTTGCTTGAGATTGCAGAACTCCTCACGCTTGCTCTCAGCAACACTTGGTGGGATGTGATGAGCTTTGAAGTCACGGCGGAAATCATCCCAGGTAATCACACGACCTCCTCTGGAATCTCTGTATTGTTGAAACCGCTCAGCAGATTGGTCCTTGAGTTGAAAGGAAGCAAACTTGACAAAGTCCTCAGGCCTGACATTGCTACATTCAAAATGCTTGCAAATGTCCACGAGCCAATCGTCAGCATCTGTGGCCTCGGCACACTTGCTGAAAGACTTCGGCTGGTATGCTAGGAACTGGTTGAGGGTAGCAAACTGAGGCTGATTGTTGCCTTGGCCTTGATTTCCTTGGTTGCCTTGCCCTTGGTTGCGCTCTTGCAAGAGTTGCGAAAGCATCTGAGTGTTGGCATTGGTGGCTGCCATGACAGCTTGCCATGCCTCTGGAGGTGGAGGTGGTGGCGGAGGGTTCGACTGATCCCCATCATCGCGGTCCAGATTCTGGCGCATTGGAGGAGCCATCCCGAAGAGGGTGACATCCGTTAGAATCTTGAAAGACAGATATTCAAGCTGAATCAATGGATCGAAATTACAACATGCAGTCTTACAATAAACATTCGAACAAGGATGAACGAATGAATTCCAAAGTAATGAGAAGCCACTTAGATAAAGGTAGATGAATGAAATAACAAGGTACAGATATGAACAAATAATTGGTGAGGATTACCCAATCACAAACCAAATATCTGCGGGAAGAAATACTAGAGCTACTTGAATTCCCACCTATGAAACTCCCGAAACTTTCTGGTTATGCAATTAGGTGTTGGGGATATAGTGGAAGCATAATATCTCACCCAAACTAACAATCCCTACATCCAGCTGTATCCATCCTTCAACACATAACCAAGAAACCTTCGGAAATAATGTACCTCAACCTTCGAAAAGCATCCGTTATACAAGTTGTGGCAATACTACCAAACTCCCGCCCCAGTACTGGGTGGTGTCGAGGTTATTTCACCAACAACTGCATAAAAGAGATTTTTGATGTCGGCGAACTCAGGTATTCCAGAACTGCAACGATAAAATTGTGACAACAACACCTCGGAGCTCAACTCCCCGGGACACTACCACAACCCCTAAATGTCAAGAGGCACCAAGAACAATGTTCTTGTCACAAGACTATCAGAATGATTCCAAGATACCCGTGTGATCCTAATTTTTTTTTGTGAAATTTGAGGAGAGAAGAGTCAAAACTTCTACGTCAGGAGGCCTCACCAGAGCAACGAAGGGATCGAGGAGTAAAAATAATCCTACTCTCTGATATATATAATCCTAAGACTCAAAACATTTTGTTCTAGACTCAACAACATCAGCGATTCGATCAAGCAGGGGGCTCCTAAGTCGGAGATGGCTCTGATTACCAACTTGTAACACCCACAATACGACTATATCTCCAACGTGTCGGGGCACAACTTAGAGGCATAGCCGCATGGTAGGCTTGTCGCAAGAGGGGTAATCTTCACACATCCCATGTATGGAATAGGAAAGGGATAAAGAGTTGGCTTACAATCGCCACATCACACAATACATAAATAATCCATACATCATCCAAGGTACAATCAAAGGTCCGACTACAGAACCAAAAAAATGGAAGACAACCCCAAATGCTAGATCCCCGATTGTCGTGGAACTGTCATGGCAGATGTCCTAGTGTGAGGACTTAGTCGTGTGGCCAACACATCTATGTGGTAGCTTGATAGGGGTTGAGAGGAATCGAGAGACGCAACACAAGACAAGGATTTAGACAGCTTCGGGCCCCGGGAAACATCGTCCGGTAATAGCCCTACATGTTGTTTATGGCTAGATCTCATTATGCTCATGAGAGAGTCGCCGCATAAGCCGGCTCCCCCTTTGTGTCTAGCCCTAGAGATTATTGCTTGTTGCTTGTCCCTCTTTTGGGGAGCCCTGCCCCTCCTTATATAAGTTGAAGGGGCGGGTTACATGACTAGTCCTAGTATGTTTAGGATTACTCTATTACAAGTGGAGTCCTAGTCTTGCTTCCTTTGCAGGAGAATATTCCTTATGTCTTCCTCTTAAGCTGGCCCACCATCATATGAACCGACCTTCTGGGCCTTGGGCCTTGTCATCCATCTGACCCGCCGTTAGGGTCATCAGTAAGTCACCAAATACTCGCCGGGTCTCTGTGATCTGCCAAGTCTGACCGGGTCATACTTTCGGCCGGGTCATACCGCGGGGTATATCCCCGACATTAGCCCCTAGTTTAATTTGGATTTATCCATGTTAAACTGATCCTGCAAATCAAGACCAACTTTGATAGATTATACGCCGGGTCAAAGGTTCTTCTGAGCCGGCATTTGATCATTGTTAAGTCCTTGCAATTTCCTTGTTGATATGTACATGTCCATGATCTCATAGCAAATCTTCTTTAGCAGATATGTTTCAACTTTGTCAATGCAAAAAATCCAGATACTTCTTTTGAAAAGTCCAGGTCAATAGACCAGCTTCAGAGTCAATTTGTTGACATTGGTCTCTTGTAGAGAAATATTGTGAAGAATAATCCACTTGAGTCGGCTTCCAAAGCGCCGGCTTAAGAAATATTGGTCTTGAAATACTCATGTGATATGCAGCCAGTTTGAAGATGTAGAACTTGCCGGTTTAATATCACCAAAATTGCCGGTTTGTAAATATTGATGGCACCGAGTCATAATTGTTGCTGATGCCAGGCTATGATTATTGATAACGATGGGCTATGATTGTTGCAGACACCGGGTCATAATGATTGGTGACGCCGGGCTATGGTTGTTGCACACACCGGGTGTAACACCCCGGATGTAACTTTCCCAATTTGTACTCCAACTCTTGCCGTTTCCGGCGTTAAGTTATATTTATTTTCTCGGGTTCAGGTCTTTGTCTTAGTGTGTTGTTATCTTTGTCATGCATCTCATATCATGTCATCATGTGCATTGCATTTGCATACGTGTTCGTCTCATGCATTCGAGCATTTTCCCCGTTGTCCGTTTTGCATTCCGGCGCTTCGTTCTCCTCCGGTGGTCATTTCTAGCTTTCTTTCATGTGTGGAGATTAAACATTTCTGGATTGGACCGAGACTTGCCAAGCGGCCTTGATTTACTACCGGTAGACCGCCTGTCAAGTTTCGTATCATTTGGACTTTGTTTGATACTCCAACGGTTAACCGAGGGACCAAAAAGGCCTCGTGTGTGTTGCAGCCCAACACCCCTTCAATTTGGCCCAAAACCCACCTAAACCTGCTCCATCATCTAGAGCGTTCGATCACGATCGCGTGGCCAAAAACCGCACCTCATTTGGACTCTCCTAGCTCCCTCTATGCCTATTTATACCTCCCCATTCCAAATCCGGACGAAACCCTAGCCTTCTTCGTCTCCACGCGCCGCCGGACAAAATTGCCACCGACGGACACGTCTGACCTGCTCCCCCCCGCCGCCACATGTCGCGACGCGACTCGCCCGCCGTCCCGGTCCACATCGCCGTGCCGCCAG
>NC_057797.1:149658519-149667944 GCF_018294505.1 Triticum aestivum
GGCGCCCCTCCCCAGCTCCGGCTTCTCCATCGCCGGCTGGCGACCGCCGGTGAACAGTGCTCCGACCCCGCCTCGATTTCTGCGCCGGGTCAAACCCTAGATCTCGGGGTGATTTTTTTCCGTCTAAGTCCCGAAATCACAGATCCATATGCTCCTGTTCTCGGCCCCGTAACTTTGCATCCGTAGCTCCGATTCATGCATATAGCATATCAAAATGTTCATCTTAGAGAGTACATCATTTCATTCCATTGCATCATTTTCATTTGAGCTCATCTTGATGCCCGAAATGCTGTTAAAAAAGGGCTACTTGAGATAATTGTCAGATCTGCTACTCCATTTAGGTTTTTGTCATTTTTGCCATGATTAATATGTGCATGCTATGCCCATGAGTTCTACATATGTTTTGTTAAGGGTTTTGTCATCTTTCCAGAGGTGCAACCCATGTATTTTTATGATGTGTGTGGTGAATAGCACAAGCTTGCAAAGTGGTGCACTTGTTAATTCTGATTTCAGGGACTTAGCAATTCCACTAAGTCCTTGAGCTGTTTATCTCATGATGCCATATGTTCATGTTGTTTTCTAGTGATCCGTGCCTCTTTTGAGGATGATCAGTAAGGATGTTTTGTTAATCTTGTAGTGCTCTATCCATCCATGTCTTTGTTTGCAATTATGGAGCACCCTAGCTTGAGTCAATCGAACTCTACTTTTGCTACTTTGTGAATCTGGGCAGATTGTCAACTTGTTTGCAATTTTGCCGATGATGTTGTAGTTGATCCGTGCATGCTATGCCATTGTTCTTGCCATGTCTAGCTTGCATTTTGTGCCTTCTTGAGGGTGTATGCTTAGTTTTCCATGACTTGCACCATAGTGAGTGCATCGAGCTCGTAAACATGCCTACTTGAGTTATGTTTCAGCATGTGTCAGTTTTCACTAAGTCTAAAAACTGATTATGTTTTTGCTATGTTCACATGCTTGCAATTGTATTTTCTGATCCCTTTTGGCTCAAGGTCACTAAGGGACTTTTGTTAAGATCTTTGTGTAGCTCCATGCCATGCTTTATATTGCCATGTTCAGGTCCTGTAGCATGTAGTTTTGTGGCTCCGAAGAGTGCTACCTGATCTGAAATTCCAGACAAGTGTTAATTTCACTAAGTCTGAGATCTGTTTGCGATATGCATTTTCCCATGCTTGTTTGAACCTGTTAATGAATGATTTGGCCGTAGCTCAGTGCTAGACTTTTGTTAAGCATCTTGAATGCATCCCTGCCATGTATTTTGTTGTCATGTTTGGGTGTTGTAGCATGTTCATCTCATTGCATTTAGATGGCTACTTGCTGTAAATAGCAGACCGGTGTCATATTTGAATCGCTTGCCATTTCCAAACCGTAACTCCGATTCCGGTGTTCTTTATATCATTTTCAAGCGATTTCATCTCATCTTTCCAGTGGCAAATTTGGAATTCCAAGTTGAGGCCAGCTTCATGCATTCCCTGTCATATCTTGCATTTTGCATCCCACATCGCATCCCGCATAGCATATCATCATTGCATCATATTGCTTGATCCTTGCACGTGGTTGATTGTGTCCTTGTTGCTTGTTTGTCTTGTTTGGGTAGAGCCGGGAGACGAGTTCGCTAACGAGGAGCCCGTTGAGTTTGCTTTCGAGGATCCAGTCAACTCTGACAACTGTGCAGGCAAGATGATCATACCCTCGAAATCACTACTATCTTTGCTATGCTAGTTTGCTCGCTCTTTTGCTATGCCAATGCTACGATGCCTACCACTTGCTTTCAAGCCTCCCAAATTTCCATGTCAAACCTCTAACCCACCATGTCCTAGCAAACCGTTGATTGGCTATGTTACCGCTTTGCTCAGCCCCTCTTATAGCATTGCTAGTTGCAGGTGAAGATTGAAGGCTGTTCCTTGTTGGAACATTTATTTACTTGTTGGGATATCATTATATTGCCATGTTATCTTAATGCATCTATATAGTTGGTAAAGGGTGGAAGGCTCGGCCATCTCGCCTAGTGTTTTGTTCCACTCTTGCCGCCCTAGTTTCCGTCATATCGGTGTTATGTTCCCGAATTTTGCGTTCCTTACGCGGTTGGGTTATAATGGGAACCCCTTGATAGTTCGCCTTGATTAAAGCTTTTCCAGCAATGCCCAACCTTGGTTTTACCATTCGCCACCTAGCCTTTTCTTTCCCTTGGGTTCTGCAGACTCAAGGGTCATCTTTATTTTAACCCCCCCGGGCCAGTGCTCCTTTGAGTGTTGGTCCAACCGAGCGATGTCCGGGGCTACCAGGGGCAACTCTGGGCTGGCCTACCCGACGTCTTGCTCATCTGAGTGTGTCCTGAGAACAAGATATGTGCAGCTCCTATCGGGATTTGTCGGCACATTCGGGCGGTGTTGCTGGTCTTGTTTTAACCTGTCGAAGTGTCTTGAATAACCGAGATACCGAGTCTGATCGGAACGTCTTGGGAGGAGGTCTATTCCTTCGTTGACCGTGAGAGCTTGTCATGGGCTAAGTTGGGACTCCCCTTTAGGGATTTGAACTTTCGAAAGCCGTGCCCGTGGTTATGGGCAGATGGGAATTTGTTAATGTCCGGTTGTAGATAACTTGAACTTTAACTTTATTAAAATGAATCAACTGAGTGTGTTACCGTGATGGCCTCTTCTCGGCGGAGTCCGGGAAGTGGACACGGTGTTGGAGTAATGTTTGCGCAGGTTGCTCTCTAGTTTCTCGCTCGCGCTTTGCCTCCTCTTCTCGCTCTCTTTTGCGAATAAGTTAGCCACCATATTTGCTAGTCGCTTGCTGCAGCTCCACATATTTACCTTGCCATACCTATAAGCTTAAATAGTCTTGATCGCGAGGGTGCGAGATTGCTGAGTCCCTGTGGCTCACAGATTACTATTACACCAGATGCAGGGCCAGATGATTCCGCTCCAGGAGACGCGTTTGAGCTCAAGTGGGAGTTTGACGAGGACTCTCAACGTTACTATGTTTCCTTTCCTGATGATCAGTAGTGGTGCCCAGTTGGGGGTGATCGGGACCGTGTCGCATGTTGGGTTATCTTTTATTTTGGCGCCGTAGGCGGGCCATGAGTGTTTGGATGATGTAATGTTATTTATGTACTTGTTTGACGTGGTGAGTGTAAGCCAACTATGTTATCTCCCCTTTTATGATTATATTACATGGGATGTTGTGAAGATTGCCTAACTTGCGACATATGCCTTCAATGCGATTATGCCTCTAAGTCGTGCCTCCACACGTGGGAGATATAGTCGCATCGAGGGTGTTATAAGTTGGCAATCAGAGCCTTCCCCGACCTTAGGAGCCCCATTGCTTGATTGTTTTTAGTGGCCGAGTTGTGTCTAGAAAAAATGTTTTGAGTCATTTAGGAATTATATATCGGAGAGTTTAGGAATTCTTTTTACTTCCCAGTCTCCTCATCGCTCTGCTAAGGCATCCTGACGTAGAGTTTTGACTCTTCTCTTCTCAAATTTCACTAAATTTTTTTTGGATCACGCGGGTATCTTGGAATCGTTTCGATGGTTTTATGATGAGAACATTGTCTTGGTGCCTCCTGTTAGGGGTTTAGTGGAAGTGTCCCGGGGAGTTGAGCTCTAAGGTGTTGTCATCATAATTTTATCGTTGCAGTTCTGGAATACCTGAGTTTAGTACGCCGACATCGAAAATCTCTTTTATGCAGTTCGTTGGTGAGATAACCTTGACGCCACCCAGTACTGGGGCGGGAGTTCGGGAGTATCGCCATAACTGGCATAACGGATGCTTTTCGAAGGTTGAGGTAGATGGTTTCCGAAGGTTTCTTGGTTATGTGTTGAAGGATGGATACAGTTGGATGTAGGATTGCTAGTTTGGGTGAGATATTATGCTTTCCCTGTATCCCCAACACCTGATTGCATAACCGGAAAGGTTCGGGAGTTTCATAGGTGGGAATTCTAGTAGCTCTAGTTCTTCTTCCATGGATATTGGTTTGAGATTGGGATTTCTTACCGATTATTCGTTCTTGATCCGTACCTTGTTGATTTATTTCTCTACCTTAATTCTACGTGGCTTCTCAATTTATGGATATGTGACCATTTCAAGAGGTATGCATTCGTTCATTTTGTTCGGATGTGAAGACTATATGTTGCAATTTTCATTCCGTTGGATTCAGCTTCAATATTTGTCTATCAATGTGCTAATGGTGGTCAACCTCTTCAGGATGGCTCCTCCAACGCGCACGACTCCGAATCCTGATCCGCCACCACCTCCACCTCCTCCGGAGGCATGGCAAGCTGTGATGGCCGCAACCAATGCAAACACACAGTTGATCATGCAAATTCTCCAAGAGCGCAATCAAGGCAACCAAGGGAATCAAGGCAACAATCAGAATCACTTTGCATCACTCAACCAGTTCCTTGCTAATGGGCCAAAGACTTTCAGCAATTGTGTTGAGGCAACCGATGCTGACAATTGGCTTGTGGATCTGTGCAAGCATTTCGAGTGCAGTAACGTCAGGCCTAAGGACTTTGTTAAGTTCGCTTCCTTCCAACTCAAAGATCAAGCTGCAGAATGGTTCCAGTAGTACAAGGACTCCAGAGGTGGACGTGTTATCACTTGGGATGATTTCCGTCGAGATTTCAGGGCTCATCATATTCCCCAGAGCGTGGTTGAAAGCAAGCGTGAGGAATTCCGCAATCTAAAGCAAGGCTCTTTGTCTGTCTATGACTACAACAAGTTGTTCTAGAAGCTCGCCCGCTTTGCCAAGCAGGACGTCCCTGATGAGAAGAGCATGATATACCAGTTCAGGGGTGGTCTCAGAGAAGAAATTCAGCTAGCTCTTGTTCTCTTTGAGCCCTTGAGATACGATGAGTTCTACAACATGGCACTGAAGTAAGAGGCTGCTCAGTTGAGGTGTGATGCTTCCAAGAAGCGAGTCAGAGATGCTACTTATTCTTCCTCTACTCAAGTGGCCAAGCAGCAGAAGTATTGGCTTCCTCCTCCTCCGTTCCGTCAGCCATATCAGTAGAAGAGCAAAGGTGGCAGTGTTTCTTCCCACCCACCCAACCCTGGCTTTCAGAACAAGACTTCGTCTCAAGCTCCAAGATCGAGTGCTCCGTATCACCGTCCGCTTTCAGAGGTCACGTGCAACAAGTGCCAACAGAAGGGTCACTATGCCAACAAGTGTTTCAACCAGAGGCATCTTCCTCCTCCTCCTCCTGTCAGATCGGCAAGTACAGCTGTGGTCAAGCATAACCCCAAGTCCGCCAAGGTCAACTTGCTGAATGCAGCTCAGGCAGAGGACTCACCAGATGTGATCATGGGTAACCTTCCTGTTAATGACATTCCCGCAAGAGTTCTTTTTGACACTAGTGCATCGTTATCATTTTTATCGAAGCCTTTTACATCTATGCATGATGTGCATACTATTGATTTGCCTAAGACGATAGCGGTTTCTTCTCCGGGTTTGTTCATGAACACCAAAATGATGGCTCCGGATGTTACTATCACGTTGGGCAATTACAAGTTTCTTTCTTCTCCAATGGTTCTTGGCAACTCGGATATTGATCTTATTCTCGGAATGGATTGGCTTTCTAAGCACAAGGCTCAGCTTGATTGTGCAGCCAGGCAGATTCAATTGACTCATTCGTCTGAGGATGTAATTGTCTTTGCCGCTCGTGATGATACCATCCGTCTGTTTTCTCTCAATGAGAAGGGTGAATTGGATGCTATCTCTCAAATTCTAGTCGTTTGCGAATATCAAGACGACTTTCCAGAAGAGCTTCCAGGATGCCTCTGCACCGGCCAGTTGAATTCGTTATTGATCTTGAGCCTGGCATGGAACCCGTGTGCAAGCGTCCTTACAAGCTCGGACCTGAAGAGTTGAAGGAGCTGAAGAAGCAACTCGATATTCAAGAGAAAATGGGTCTCATCCGACCTAGTTCTTCTCCATGGGGTTGTGGTGTTCTTTTTGTGAAGAAGAAGGATGGAACGGACCGACTTTGTGTTGATTACCGTCCATTGAACAAGAAGACCATCAAGAACAAATATCCACTTCCCAACATCAACAAGCTGTTCGAACAACTCAAAGGTGCCCAAGTATTCTCCAAGCTTGATCTCCGTATGGGTTATCATCAGATTCGAATCCGTGAGCAAAATATTCCCAAGACGGCTTTCAGGACAAGCTTTGGTTCATATGAATACACTGTCATGTCTTTTGGCCTCGTCAACGCTCCTCCGGCGTTCTCTCGCATGATGAACTTCATCTTCAACGCCTACACCAATGACTTTGTTTTGGTATATCTCGACGACATTCTGGTTTTCTCGAAGAACAAGGAAGATCATGCCAAGCACTTGCGTTTGGTTCTTGATAAGCTCAGGGAACATCAGTTCTACGCCAAGTTCTCCAAGTGTGAATTTTGGCTCGATGAGGTTCTTTATCTTGGTCATATCATCTCTGCCAAGGGCATTGTCGTGAATCCTGAGAAGGTGTCTGCAATTGTGAATTGGGAACCTCCTCAGAACGTGAAGCAACTCCGTAGCTTCCTCGGTCTCGCAAGCTATTGCCGAAGATTCGTTGAAAACTTTTCGAAGATCGCGAAGCCTCTCTCTAATCTTCTCCAGAAGCATGTCAAGTACGTTTGGTCTCCAGAGTGTGACATTGCTTTCAACACTTTGAAAGAGAAATTGATCACTGCTCCAGTTCTGACTCCGCCTGATGAATCCAAGCCGTACGAGGTCTTTTGTGATGCCTCTCTCCAAGGTCTTGGCGTAGTATTGATGCAAGAGAAGAAAGTTGTTGCTTATACCTCTCGCCAGTTGAAGCCTAATGATAAGAACTACCCCACTCATGATCTCGAGTTGGCGGCAGTTGTGCATGCTCTTTTGACTTGGAGACATCTTCTATTGGGAAGAAAAGTGGACATTTTCACTGATCACAAGAGTCTCAAGTACATCTTCACTCAGCCTAATCTCAACCTCAGGCAAACTTGATGGGTCGAAATGATTCAAGAGTATAATCCGAGTATCGAGTATACTCTAGGCAAGGCCAATGTGATTGCTGATGCATTGAGCAGGAAAGCTTATTGCAACAGTCTGATTCTTAAGCCTTATCAACCCGAGCTTTGTGAAGCTTTCCGCAAACTTAATCTGCAAGTTGTTCCACAAGGTTTCCTTGCCAACCTTCAAGTCTCTCCTACCTTAGAAGACCAGATTCGCCAAGCCCAGCTTCTTGATGCTATGGTGAAAAAGGTGAAGATTGGGATTGCCAAGAGTCAACCCAAGTACAAGTGTTACCGCCTTGATGACAAGGACACTCTCTTCTTCGAGGATCGTATTGTTGTACCCAAAGGTGACCTCCGTAAAGCGATCATGAACGAGGCTCACAATTCTCTCCTCTCCATCCACCCTGGGAGCACGAAGATGTATCAGGACCTCAAGCAAGCTTATTGGTGGACTCGAATGAAGCGCGAGATTGCTCAATTCATGAATGAATGTGATGTCTGCAGAAGAGTGAAGGCAGAACACCAAAGGCCAGCTGGTCTCCTCCAACCTCTTGCCATTCCAGAATGGAAGTTTGACCACATTGAAATGGACTTTGTGACTGGGTTTCCAAAGTCCAAGCATGGCAATGATGCTATATTCATTGTCATCGACAAACTCACTAAAGTGGCTCACTTTCTGCCTATCAAAGAGTCGATCACTGCAGCTCAATTAGCGGAACTCTATACCTCTCGTATTGTCTCTCTGCACGGTATTCCACAAGTGATCTCTTCAGACCGTGGCAGCATCTTTACCTCCAAGTTTTGGGATTCTTTTCAGAAGGCCATGGGCACCAACATCTGCTTCAGCACAGCTTTCCATCCTCAAACTAGTGGTCAAGTCGAGCGTGTCAACCAGATTCTTGAAGATATGCTCAGGGCTTGTGTGATCTCCTTCGGCATGAAGTGGGAGGATTGTCTTCCTTATGCTGAATTCGCCTACAACAACAGTTTTCAAGCAAGTTCGGGCAAGGCCCCATTTGAAATTATGTATGGCAGGAAGTGCCGTACCCCTCTCAACTGGTCTGAAACCGGTGAACGTCAGCTTTTGGGTAATGACTTAATCACAGGAAATGTGCAAAGTCATTCATGATAACCTCAAAGCAGCCCAATCCCACCAGAAGAGCTACTATGATAGTAAGCACCGTGATTTGGCTTTCGAGATCGGAGATCATGTTTACTTCCGCGTCTCTCCTATGAAAGGTACTCGTCGCTTCGGTATTAAAGGGAAGCTTGCCCCTAGATACGTGGGGCCTTTCAAGATTGTCAGCAAGAGAGGCGACCTCGCCTATCAACTCGAGCTTCCTTCAAACTTTGCAAATGTTCATGACGTGTTCCATGTCTCTCAGCTCCGAAAGTGCTTCAAGACTCCTGACCGCACCGTCAACTTCGAGGACATTGAGCTCCAAGAAGATCTCTCTTATCGTGAGCACCCAGTTGCTATTCTTGAAGAGACTGAACGCAAGACTCGCAACAAGTCAATCAAATTTCTCAAAGTCAAGTGGTCACACCATTCCGACCGTGAAGCTACCTGGGAACGCGAGGATCACCTCCATTCTGAGTACCCGGCGTTCTTTAAGTCCTAGATCTCGGGACGAGATCCTTTCGTAGTGGTGGAGTGTTGTAACACCCCGGATGTAACTTTCCTAATTGGTACTCCAACTCTTGCCGTTTCCGGCGTTAAGTTATATTTATTTTCTCGGGTTTGGGTCTTTTTCTCCGTGTGTTGTTATCGTTGTCATGCATCTCATATCATGTCATCATGTGCATTGCATTTGCATACGTGTTCGTCTCATGCATTCGAGCATTTTCCCCGTTGTCCGTTTTGCATTCCGGCGCTTCGTTCTCCTCCGGTGGTCATTTCTAGCTTTCTTTCGTGTGTGGAGATTAAACATTTTCGGATTGGACCGAGACTTGCCAAGCGGCCTTGGTTTACTACCGGTAGACCGCCTGTCAAGTTTCGTATCATTTGGACTTCGTTTGATACTCCAACGGTTAACCGAGGGACCAAAAAGGCCTCGTGTGTGTTGCAGCCCAACACCCCTTCAATTTGGCCCAAAACCCACCTAAACCTGCTCCATCACCTAGAGCGTTCGATCACGATCGCGTGGCCAAAAACCGCACCTCATTTGGACTCTCCTAGCTCCCTCTATGCCTATTTATACCTCCCCATTCCAAATCCGGACGAAACCCTAGCCTTCTTCGTTTCCACGCGCCGCCGGACAAAATTGCCACCGACGGACATGTCTGACCTGCTCCCCCCGCCGCCACGTGTCGCGACGCGACTCGCCCGCCGTCCCGGTCCACATCGCCGTGCCGCCAGCCCGCGCGGTGCCCTCCCCGGCCCGTGCGCCGCCGCCGCCGCCCTTCTCCATCCTCCCG
>NC_057797.1:149668276-149707050 GCF_018294505.1 Triticum aestivum
CGCCGCTCGCCGCCTCTCCGGGCCGCGCCTCGTCGCCGGCGCCCCTCCCCAGCTCCGGCTTCTCCATCGCCGGCTGGCGACCGCAGGTGAACAGTGCTCCGACCCTGCCTCGATTTCCGCGCCGGGTCAAACCCTAGATCTCGGGGTGATTTTTTCCGTCTAAGTCCCGAAATCACAGATCCATATGCTCCTGTTCTCGGCCCCGTAACTTTGCATCCGTAGTCCGATTCATGCATATAGCATATCAAAATGTTCATCTTAGAGAGTACATCATTTCATTCCATTGCATCATTTTCATTTGAGCTCATATTGATGCCCGAAATGCTGTTAAAAGAGGGCTACTTGAGATAATTGTCAGATCTGCTACTCCATTTAGGTTTTTGTCATTTTTGCCATGACTAATATGTGCATGCTATGCCCATGAGTTCTACATATGTTTTGTTAAGGGTTTTGTCATCTTTCCAGAGGTGCAACCCATGTATTTTTGTGATGTGTGTGGTGAATAGCACAAGCTTGCAAAGTGGTGCACTTGTTAATTCTGATTTCAGGGACTTAGCAATTCCACTAAGTCCTTGAGCTGTTTATCTCATGATGCCATATGTTCATGTTGTTTCCTAGTGATCCGTGTCTCTTTTGAGGATGATCAGTAAGGATGTTTTGTTAATCTTGTAGTGCTCTATCCATCCATGTCTTTGTTTGCAATTATGGAGCACCCTAGCTTGAGTCAATCGAACTCTACTTTTGCTACTTTGTGAATCTGGGCAGACTGTCAACTTGTTTGCAATTTTGCCGATGATGTTGTAGTTGATCCGTGCATGCTATGCCATTGTTCTTGCCATGTCTAGCTTGCATTTTGTGCCTTCTTGAGGGTGTGTGCTTAGTTTTCCATGACTTGCACCATAGTGAGTGCATCGAGCTCGTAAACATGCCTACTTGAGTTATGTTTCAGCATGTGTCAGTTTTCACTAAGTCTAAAAACTGATTATGTTTTTGCTATGTTCACATGCTTGCAATTGTATTTTCTGATCCCTTTTGGCTCAAGGTCACTAAGGGACTTTTGTTAAGATCTTTGAGTAGCTCCATGCCATGCTTTATATTGCCATGTTCAGGTCCTGTAGCATGTAGTTTTGTGGCTCCGAAGAGTGCTACCTGATCTGAAATTCCAGACAAGTGTTAATTTCACTAAGTCTGAGATCTGTTTGCGATATGCATTTTCCCATGCTTGTTTGAACCTGTTAATGAATGATTTGGCCGTAGCTCAGTGCTAGACTTTTGTTAAGCATCTTGAATGCATCCCTGCCATGTATTTTGTTGTCATGTTTGGGTGCTGTAGCATGTTCATCTCATTGCATTTAGATGGCTACTTGCTGTAAATCGCAGACCGGTGTCATATTTGAATCGCTTGCCATTTCCAAACCGTAACTCCGATTCCTGTGTTCTTTATATCATTTTCAAGCGATTTCATCTCATATTTCCAGTGGCACATTTGGAATTCCAAGTTGAGGCCAGGTTCATGCATTCCCTGTCATATCTTGCATTTTGCATCCCACATCGCATCCCGCATAGCATATCATCATTGCATCATATTGCTTGATCCTTGCACGTGGTTGATTGTGTCCTTGTTGATTGTTTGTCTTGTTTGGGTAGAGCCGGGAGACGATTTCGCTAACGAGGAGCCTGTTGAGTTTGCTTTTGAGGATCCAGTCAACTCTGACAACTGTGCAGGCAAGATGATCATACCCTCGAAATCACTACTATCTTTGCTATGCTAGTTTGCTCGCTCTTTTGCTATGCCAATGCTATGATGCCTATCACTTGCTTTCAAGCCTCCCAAATTGCCATGTCAAACCTCTAACCCACCATGTCCTAGCAAACCGTTGATTGGCTATGTTACCGCTTTGCTCAGCCCCTCTTATAGCATTGCTAGTTGCAGGTGAAGATTGAAGGTTGTTCCTTGTTGGAACATTTATTTACTTGTTTGGATATCATTATATTGCCATGTTATCTTAGTGCATCTATATACTTGGTAAAGGGTGGAAGGCTCGGCCATCTCGCCTAGTGTTTTGTTCCACTCTTGCCGCCCTTGTTTCCGTCATATCGGTGTTATGTTCCCGGATTTTGCGTTCCTTACGCGGTTGGGTTATAATGGGAACCCCTTGATAGTTCGCCTTGATTAAAGCTTTTCCAGCAATGCCCAACCTTGGTTTTACCATTCGCCACCTAGCCTTTTCTTTCCCTTGGGTTCTGCAGACTCAAGGGTCATCTTTATTTTAACCCCCCCGGGCCAGTGCCCCTCTGAGTGTTGGTCCAACCGAGCGATGTCCGGGGCTACCAGGGGCAACTCTGGGCTAGCCTACCCGACGTCTTGCTCATCTGAGTGTGCACTGAGAACGAGATATGTGCAGCTCCTATCGGGATTTGTCGGCACATTCGGGCAGTGTTGCTGGTCTTGTTTTAACCTGATGAAGTGTCTTGAATAACCGAGATACCGAGTCTGATCGGAACGTCTTGGGAGGAGGTCTATTCCTTCGTTGACCGTGAGAGCTTGTCATGGGCTAAGTTGGGACTCCCCTGCAGGGATTTGAACTTTCGAAAGCCGTGCCCGCGGTTATGGGCAGATGGGAATTTGTTAATGTCCGGTTGTAGATAACTTGAACTTTAACCTAATTAAAATGAATCAACTAAGTGTGTTACCGTGATGTCCTCTTCTCGGCGGAGTCTGGGAAGTGGACACGGTGTTGGAGTAATGTTTGCACAGGTTGCTCTCTAGTTTCTCGCTCGCGCTTTGCCTCCTCTTCTCGCTCTCTTTTGCGAATAAGTTAGCCACCATATTTGCTAGTCGCTTGGTGCAGCTCCACATATTTACCTTGCCATACCTATAAGCTTAAATAGTCTTGATCGCAAGGGTGCGAGATTGCTGAGTCCCTGTGGCTCACAGATTACTATTACACCAGATGCAGGGCCAGATGATTCCGCTCCAGGAGACGCGTTTGAGCTCAAGTGGGAGTTTGACGAGGACTCTCAACGTTACTATGTTTCCTTTCCTGATGATCAGTAGTGGTGCCCAGTTGGGGGTGATCGGGACCGTGTCGCATGTTGGGTTATCTTTTATTTTGGCGCCGTAGGCGGGCCATGAGTGTTTGGATGATGCAATGTTATTTATGTACTTGTTTGACGTGGCGAGTGTAAGCCAACTATGTTATCTCCCCTTTTATGATTATATTACATGGGATGTTGTGAAGATTGCCTAACTTGCGACATATGCCTTCAATGCGATTATGCCTCTAAGTCGTGCCTCGACACGTGGGAGATATAGTCGCATCGAGGGTGTTATACTGGGTCATAATGATTGGTGACGCCGGGTCAATCTGATTTTCTCAAAACTGAGAATTCGAAAGTATTTCTCCTTATATCCGTGTTACCTGTAGCCCCCAAGTGCCGGGTTGTCTTGCTTGCATCAACCTGGGACTTGTAATTGTCATATGCTCACAAAAACTTCAAATGATGTAGCCCCCAAGGGCCGGGTCATTATGCAATAATGAGCAGGGACTTTGTAAATGTAGACTTAAGCAACAACATGTAGCCCCCAAGGGCCGGCTCAGTAAAATAATATTGAGCTGGGACTTTATATATATTTCCTTGAAAAGAATATCATATGCTGTAATCCTCTCCATGGGGCTCGAACCCATGTCCATAAGGTTAAGAGCTTTGTACTCTTCCAACTGAGTAGTGGACCCTTCAATATAATGGATTTAAGACTTGTGTACCTTGAATTCTTGACAGGAGCAATTGGTAGCCCCCAAGGGCCGGCTTATTACAATGTGATGAGTCGAGTCTTCAATAAGGCCAGTAAAAATGACTTTGCATTAGCCCCCAAGTGCCATGGTGCATGCTGGCAGTGACATGGGACTTGCATATTTGATGTAATCTCAACTTGAATAATGTAGCCCCCAAGAGCCGGGTCGTAAGCCTGCAGCGACTCGGGACTATTCCTTCCATTATAGAATAAATTATATCCATTATGCTGAAGCGACTTTGAAAACCTCAATCGTAATATTGGTTATTGATAACCATAATAAAAATCTAGCCATGTTGGCTATTAAAGATTTGAATAATATAACCCGGTTTAAAAAACTGGTTCCTGTGATATTGAATCGTACTGCCGGTTTAGGATCCCTGTGCAGTAAGGGTGATAACCCAATCTTTAGAAGCCAAAAACTTCCAAATGTTTATGATTGTCATATATGACGACTTATCATCAGAAGTCAAGCCGGGTTAATCGAAACCACATATATGCTTCAAATATGAACAAAAAGTCTCAAGGCAAACCCAAAAGACTGTTTTCAAAAAAATTAAGCAAAATAGAAAGAAGAATTTGAGGCTTCTGATTCGAATACGATCAGTAAACCGAACCAAAGGGGTTAAGCTAGGATTCGAATACGATCATGTAGCCCCCAGTGGCTTTGGCGTTGTGCCGATCAGGAGGGTACCGATAGCTGTGTTCTCTTTGGTTCGAATACGACCTATGTTTGAACAGGAAGCCCCCAAATGACCTTGAGAGGTTTTTAACAACCCTGATTCGAATACGATCCAAGTCGGACCCAAAAGGTGTTAAGCTATGATTCGAATACAATCAATAAGCCCCCTAGTGAGTTTGGCATTGTGCCGATCAAGAGGGTACAGACAACTATGTTCTCTTTGGTTCGAATACGACCTATGTTTGAACAGGAAGCCCCCTAGTGATCATGAGGTTTAACGGCTAGATTCGAATACGATCGTGAGCCGGACCAAAGGGAAAGCCGGATTCAAATACGATCAACCCCGTTTTGGTCGTTTTAAAGCAGGGTACCTATGTTTGAGTTGTGCCTTGCAACAGACTCTGTTTGGTCCCTTTAATTTTTCCTGAGAACTCGAGCTTTGCGAGAGATAAATTCTTCTTGAACCAGGATTTTGGACCGGATATTGAGAGTTTCAAAGCTTTGTGGGAGACAGATTTACCTTGAGCCAGATTTTAAACCGGATATTGAGAGCTTCAACGCTTTATGGGAGACACATTTCCCTTAAGCCAGATTTTAAACTGGATATTGAGAGCTTCAGCGCTTTGTGGGAGACAGATTTCCCTTGAACCGGATTTTGAACCAGAATCCTTCTTTTTAAGCCGGAAATTTTCTTGACAACCTTTAAGTATTCGCCAATAAGGCAGTAGCCTCCGGGGCCGGGTTATTTTTCCCTCCTATGATCTGGAGTTCTTGAATCTGCTTTAAATTGGCAATCATTTACTGAGTCATGTCATCGAGTTGTCTTGAGATTCTCCATATTTGACCATGATATAAACCGGTATGAATCAGTCAACAACTCAATGATATAACTTGTCCTGCATTGGAGAACTTGCATACCAGAGTAATTGCTCTTTTAAAGAAAAGCAATATATAATATAAAAATATACTGGATGGATTTCACCTGATATGTTAAACCAGAAATTATCCACCGCGGAGTTGATGATCACCATGGTGAAGCTGAAATCAATTACGAGCGAGTCGGCCGCGGGAAACAGACAGATGAGTCGGCTGCAGCGTCGTAAGCAGGTACAGACGAGCAAGTTGTCCTCCTTGTTGTAAGCCGGCGTGGACACGTGAACCGGCCGCGAGAGCGGACGGGCGAGTCGGTCATGGGCACGAACAATGAGTCAGTCACATGTGTTGATGTAGCGGGGGTGGCAACTTGCACAGGACGAGTGCTAGTGCAAAAATAATATTTTCTCATGCCCCTTTTGCGACACGTTTTTGTAAGGGATAATGGTCCTGCAAAAAATATCATAAACCAAGTAATTGTTCTTTGATGAAAACAATATGGGTTAATAAAATAAATTTAGATAGATTTCACCTGATTTACCTAGTCGACCAATGATCCGTTCGTCATGACAGAAGCGACTTAGGTAGATCGGCGACTCAATATAATCCCGGCGGTTCGGGCAGACTGGTGTATCCAGCGGCTCAATACGATAGAGGCGACTCAGCATGACGCGTCTACGACTGGTTCTGTTGAGTGGCGCGGTGATAACCCACAAGTATAGGGGATCGCAACAGTTTTCGAGGGTAGAGTATTCAACCCAAATTTATTGATTCAACACAAGGGGAGCCAAATAATATTCTCAAGTATTAGCAGCTGAGTTGTCAATTCAACCACACCTGGAAACTTAATATTTGCAGCAAAGTGTTTAGTAGCAAAGTAATATGATAGTAGTGATAACGGTAACAAAAGGTAACAGTAGTAAAAGTAATGTTTTTGGTATTTTGTAGTGATGATAGCAATAGCAACGGAAAAGTAAATAAGCGAAGAACAATATATGGAAAGCTCGTAGGCAATGGATCGGTAAGGGGGAATTATGCCGGATGCGGTTCATCATGTAACAGTCATAACCTAGGGCGACACAGAACTAGCTCCAGTTCATTGATATAATGTAGGCATGTATTCCGAATATAGTCATACGTGCTTATGGAAAAGAACTTGCATGGCATCTTTTGTCCTACCCTCCCGTGGCAGTGGGGTCCTTACGGAAACTAAGGGATATTAAGGCCTCCTTTTAATAGAGAATCGGAACAAAGCATTAACACATAGTGAATACATGAACTCCTCAAACTACAGTCATCACCGGTAAGTATCCCGATTATTGTCACTTCGGGGTTAACGGATCATAACACATAATAGGTGACTATAGACTTGCAAGATAGGATCAAGAACACTCATATATTGATGAAAACATAATAGGTTCAGATCTGAAATCATGGCACTCGGGCCCTAGTGACAAGCATTAAGCATAGCAAAGTCATAGCAACATCAATCTCAGAACATAGTGGACACTAGGGATCAAACCCTAACAAAACTAACTCGATTACATGATAGATCTCATCCAACCCATCACCGTCCAGGAAGCCTATGATGGAATTACTCACGCACGGCGATGAGCATCATGAAATTGGTGATGGGGGATGGTTGATGATGACGATGGCGACAGATTCCCCTCTCCGGAGCCCCGAATGGACTCCAGATCAGCCCTCCCGAGAGGTTTTAGGGCTTGGCGATGGCTCTGTATCGTAAAACGCGATGATTTTTTCTCTCTGATTTTTTTCTCCCCGAAACTCAATATATGGAGGTGGAGTTGGAGTCGGAGAGGCAACAGGGGGCCCACGAGGTAGGGGGCGCGCCCCCCACCCTCGTGGCAAGGTGGTGGGCCCCTGGCCTTCATATTTTGCAGGTATTTTTCTTATTTTCTGAAAAGTGGCTCCGTGAAGTTTCAGGTCATTCCGAGAACGTTTGTTTCTGCACATAAATAACACCATGGTAATTCTGCTGAAAACAGCGTCAGTCCGGGTTAGTTCCTTTCAAAGCATGCAAGTTAGAGTCCAAAACAAGGGCAAAAGTGTTTGGAAAAGTAGATACGTTGGAGACGTATCACATGGCATAAGCAAACGTCCCCCTTTCTCGACAACAAAATAATTGCAGCACCACGCCCCTCTTTCTTCAGGCAGTAAGTAACAGGTAGCACGTAGGGGCACCACGTCGAACAGGGCTGTCTACGCACGCCTGGGTTGATGTCCTCGAACCAACACATACATGCATGCCTGCACTGCTCCATTATCCTCCGGCTGGTAATATCATACAGTGGATGTAACAGTTCACAGCGACTAGTGCCAGATCAGTCAACTAGTACTAGTGCTTCTGTAGCAACAGTAGTAGAACTAGCAACCAAAGTATACATCATCCTTGATCTCACATGGAGTAAGTAGCACCAGTGGTTCATCTGTAGCCCCTTCCCCTCATCCGTGAGTTACAGGTTCAGTTCCAGCAATCGCAACCTATTTTCCATCATGAACTCCAGCAGCCCTAGTATGGGACGCGGCGGGCCAGCTCGGCGGCTCACCAGTCGGGGGCGGCTTGGCGCATCAGGTGGCTCACGCTGCTGGAGGCAAGGGACGGGAAGCGCGGGGAGGAACGACGGACCCGGAGAAAAGGCGGTTTAAAGTCTGTAGTGGAAATCGCAACAGCGGTTCACAGGCATTGAGGCAGAGACGGCTAACGATTGATTTGGCCACGGCGGCGGCTTGTCGAGGCGACGGCGGGTTAAGGGCAACGCAAGGGCGGCTGTCTGGCAACGTGGCAAAGGCCGCTCTGCACTGTATCGGCGGGGATGGGCCGTACCCCAGGACCTTCCTTTCTTTGATTACTTTCTCTTGTAAACTCCAACATGTTTAGAGCCACAGCTGCATGCTTTGAGATAACTGAAACACCGCCAGCTTAGGGTTGCGGCCACACGCAGCAGAAGGCGACTTGTAACGCAGCAACGAAGACATGTCTGATCCGTAGACGGCTCGAATCCGCAGCGACGGCGAGTGGAAAGTAAGAGGTGGCTCACAGAGATCAGTGGAGCAAGGCCGGCGATTTGGCGACGGAGCCGTGGCAGAGGTGCCATGGTGCAGCAAAGCCAGCGGGAGGCGGCCGGCGGCTTGGCACAACGCAGTGTGACAAGGCAGTGGCAGGGGCCAGTGGTCAGCCATCACGCGGTGCGAGCTGCGGTAGAGATGGAAGTAGAGGCGGTTCATGGACGCCGGTGCGGACGACGGGGAGGTAGCCCCGGATAGAGAGTGGCAAAAGCAGCCAAGGTGGCTCCGAGGCATAGGGATGCAACCGCAGCGAGCCATGGCAGAGGCAGCCGGGCGGCCCGGCGACTTGGTGAGGTCCAGGGGTCGCGAGGCGGTGGCGGCTTAACGCAAGTGCTGCGGCTGCGGAGGGGCGTCAGTGGTTTAGAGTTGGCGACTCGCAAGCGCCGGACGGAAGCGCACTGATCGGAATTGAGACCTAGGCCAGCCAGATTTTCTTATTTTTTGGGTAACACCTGCACCCTGTAGTTTCACTTGTATTTGCCTTGGGCATCAATTAAACATAATAGCTGATGTTTGTCTTGATGATGTAAACCAATGATAGCTTCTTGATCTCCAGGTGAGAAAGTAGTACTAATTTACTGAATTGATGCAATATACTCTCCTGGACTAGAGCGTTTTTGAGACGGCGGGGCAGTGGAAATTTGTCTTGGCCTTAGATCCTTGTGCCAGTCCATCTCGGACGCAGATTTGACTGATTCTTTGTAAATTGACCATATATGCCGCTGTGTTGGCTAGGTGTGCACATAACAACGAAAGACTGAACCAAAAACTGATTTTTTTTCCTCGCATAAGATACTAGTAGTAGTACAAACAAAACAGTCGGTCTTGAGCGTCGGTT
Source organism: Triticum aestivum (assembly GCF_018294505.1). Lineage (NCBI taxonomy): Eukaryota > Viridiplantae > Streptophyta > Magnoliopsida > Poales > Poaceae > Triticum > Triticum aestivum. Next base: position 149,677,556 of record NC_057797.1, read on the forward strand.
TTGATCATACCAGCTAACAACAATCAAACCATCTTGGAAAGCAAAGTAGTCCTCCTCCGTCGGGTCTTGAAGCTATCATGTAACACGGCTGCTTTGGAAGGAAGTTACATGTTGTAACATCAGGTTTGGTCGGTGCGTAATGGACATCCAGTCGGTCTCAGCGACACGCGTCACCTCTCCAAAAAATTCGATCTGGCTTTGGACTGGATCACCTATCTGTCAAATCAACTTGGCAACTTTGCGGCAGTGTATCTGATGCAATTCTAGTTTCTCTTGGACCAGAACCTTGATCGTCGTACATCGAGTCCCAAGGTTAATCATGATTCGGAGCATAATATGGTGAATTTGCTGGCTCTGACCAAGTTTCGTCCCATGCTGGGTTATCTTGCGTGATTATTTCGTACCGGCTCTTCCTTATTCACTCAGGTTGCCATCTCATCAATCCCTGAACTTTGCACCGACTCTTATTCACCTGGCAATCGCGAGCTTCTTGTTTCTTAAAGATCTCCCTTCAAGAACTCAACACCACCGTGCGCAGGCCCCACGGTGGGCGCCAACTGTCGTGGAACTGTCACGGTAGATGTCCTAGTGTGAGAACTTAGTCATGAGGCCAACGCATCTATGTGGTAGCTTGAGAGGGGTTGAGCGGAATCGAGAGACGCAACACAAGACAAGGATTTAGGCAGCTTCGGGCCCCGGGAAACATCATCTGGTAATAGCCCTACATGTTGTTTGTGGATAGATCTCATTATGCTCATGAGAGAGTCGCCGCATAAGCCGGCTCCCCCTTTGTGTCTAGCCCTAGAGATTATTGCTTGTTGCTTGTCCCTCTTTGGGGGAGCCCTACCCCTCCTTATATAAGTTGAAGGGGCAGGTTACATGGCTAGTCCTAGTAGGATTAGGATTACTCTATTACAAGTGGAGTCCTAGTCTTGCTTCCTTTACACGAGAATATTCCTTATGCCTTTCTCTTAAGCCGGCCCACCATCACATGAACCGGCCTTCTGGGCCTTGGGCCTTGTCAACCATCTGACCCGCTGTTGGGGTCATCAGTAAGTCACCAAATACTCGCCGGGTCTCTGTGATCCGCCAAGTCCGACCGGGTCATACTTCCGGCCGGGTGATACCGCGGGGTATATCCCCGACACCGATCGTCCCAACTGGGCTCCACTACTGATCATCCGGAAAAGAAACATAGTAACGGCCCGAATCCTCGTCAAACTCCAACTTGAGTTCGGTGCACTGGTATCCTCGGCACCTACAACTATTTGGAAGTATCCGTGAGTCACGAGGACTCGCCAATCTCACACCCGCGATATCAAGACTATTTAAGCTTATGGGTAGAAAAGGGTAGTGAAGTGGAGCTGCAGCAAGCACTAGCATATATGGTGGCTAACATATGCAAATGGGAGCGAGAAGAGAAGCAATGCACGGTCGAGAAGCTATAAGTGATCAAGAAGTTATCCTGAAGCTACTTATGTTCAAGCATAACACGAGACCGTGTTCTTTTCCCGGACTCCGCCGAAAAGAGACCATCACGGCTACACACGCGGTTGATTCATATTAATTAAGTTAAGTGTCAAGTTCTCTACAACCGGATATTACCAAATTCCGATCTGCCACATAACCGCGGGCACAGCTCTCAAAAGTTTATACCCTATAGGGGTGTCCCAACTTAGCCCATCACAAGCTCTCACGGTCAACAAAGGATATTCCTTCTCCCGGGAAGACCCGATTAGTCTCGGAATCCTGGTTACAAGACATTTCGACAATGGTAAAACAAGACCAGCGAAGCCACCCGATGTGCCGACAAATCCCGATAGGAGTCGCACGTATCTCATTCTCAGGGCACACTGGATGGGCAAGACGTCGGGTTGGCATAGACCCTGGTTGCCCAGGGGGCGCCGGACATCGCCCAGTTTGGACCAACACTCAGAGGAGCACTGGCCCAGGGGTTTAAAATAAAGATGAACCTTGAGTCCGCGGAACCCAAGGGAAAAGGCTTAGTTGGCAAATGGTAAAACCAAGGTTGGGCCTTGCTGGAGGAGTTTTATTCAAAGCAAACTGTCAAGGGGTTCCCATAACACCCAACCGCGTAAGGAACGCAAAATCAAGGAACATAACACCGGTATGACGGAAACTAGGGCGGCAAGAGTGGAACAAAACACCAGGCATAAGGCCGAGACTTCCACCCTTTACCAAGTATATAGATGCATTAAAGTAAATAAGATATAATAATGATATCCCAACAATATCCATGTTCCAACATTGAACAAACTTCAACTTCACCTGCAACTAGCAACGCTATAAGAGGGGCTGAGCAAAAGCGGTAACATAGCCAAACAACAGTTTGCTAGGAAAAGTGGGTTAGAGGCTTGACATGGCAATATGGGTGGCATGATAAGCAAGTAGTAGGTAGCGCGACATAGCAATAGAGCGAACAACTAGCAAGCAAAGATAGAAGTGATTTCAAGGGTATGGTCATCTTGCCTGCAAAGTTCTCAGAGTTGTCGAAAGCTTGATCCTTGTTAACGTACTCAATAGGTTCCTCGGTCACGTACTCATCTCCCGGCTCTACCCAAGGCAAGAACACAAGAAAAATGAACAACAATCAATCACGGTGCAATGCACAAGCAACATGATGCAATACATGGCATGATATGCAAGACATGATATGCAATGCATATGCATGCTCCGGAAGGGAAAGAATGATCAAGGCATCAACTTGGCAAACCAAGTGCGCCACTGGAAAGATGAGATGATTTCGGTTGAAATCAATATAAAGATCAACGAAAACGGATGCACGGTTTGCAAATGACAAGCAAAACAAGGTTGATGCTATTCTGCGATTAACAACATGATGCCACTTAGAATGCAACAAGAAACAAAGCTACTGCACTCCAACATAGCGACAAAGCATATGAGAGTGATGTACAAGAGATGCTTGCCAAAACATGAACAATGAGCTACGGCTAAATCACACAAGAGCAGGTTCAAACAATGGCAAAAGTGTAAAAGATATCAGCTTCACAGACTTGGTGAAAATACTAACATGGCATAAACAACATGAGGAAGCAATGTTTTGAGCAAGAAAAAATGCTACAAGAACATATCATCGCAAAAAAGGCATGGCGTGATTCTACTAAATGCATAGATCAAAAGTCCCTTACTTATCATGAGCTAAAAAAGCACAGAAGATATGATGGCACCCATGTAAACATAACAAGTTTTATTAACAGTTTCAGACTTAGCAGAAAAACAAAGCATGACATAAACAGAATTATGATAGCAACTTTGCGAGCTCAAACCACTCACCACGAAGCATTGCATGACAAAAAAGAATACCAACAGCAAGAAGACATGTTCATGAAGCTAATAATAGCAAGAGCAAGTTCATAGGATGTGTGGATCACTAGCAACAACCATGGCAAAATTGATTAACATGTCAACATTCTGCCAAGAACATTTTATAGCAAAAGTAGAGCAAGAACAAGACATGCTAGGGCACTCCATAATTGCAAACAGGGGCATGGATGGATAGAGCACAACCACAAGTTCAAAACATCCTTACCGAAGTATCCCAAAATAAGCATGGATATCACTGTATCATCAAGTTTACATGGCATCAAAATAACAGCAGGAAAAGGACCTAGCAAAATTCTAAGTCCCTGAAAATAGCAGCATTGCGGATGTTACTTTGCATGCTTGTGCTAGTCACCACATAGATCACAAAAATACAAGACAAGCACCCCTGTAAAGATGGCATGGTGTAGTTCAAAACTCATGTAGACCTCAAGCTCATATGATGCACACATCAAATGCAACAAAAATCACAAAACCTCATGATCTGATAAGTACCAGCAGTTAACATTTTATAGCACCCTTGCATCAATGAAAGTGGCATAATAATGAATATGAACATGCACGGAAATGCTTCTAACATGAAGAGCTCATCAAGACAAACAATTCGACATATCATATGCATGAAACGGAGCTACGGTCACCGAGATACGACATGATGAACATGGCCTCAAAATATCAAAGGGGAAAGACTTAGTGGAATTTCACCTCACCCAGATCTGGATCTAGGGTTCGCACGCGGATCGAGGTTCGTCGGTGAGCTCGCTGGAGTTCTAGCCGGAGTGGAAGAAGACGGTCAGCGTCGAGGGAGAGGGGCGGCGGCACCGGCAGGGCGCTCCGGTGAAGGAGAGGGGCGGCGGCGCGTGGAAGGCTGAGCGGCGGCCCCGGCGATCGCGACTGACGGAGAGCGCCGGTGAGGTCGGCGGCGCGGGTTGGCGGCCGAAGACGAAGAGGACGGGCGGCGGCGCGCCGGGCGATGCGGGAGGAGGCGTGGCCGGGCGATGCGGGATGAGGCGCGGCGGGGAGCGGGCCGGCCACGGGCCCGGCGGGCTTTGGCGGAGGCTGGCGGTTGCGCTCCATGTGTCAGCGCTTCACTGGTGCGCGGCGGCGGCGCGGGACGTCCGACGGGGGTTGGACACGTCCGGTGGCGGCGGGGAAGAGTTCTACGGTTTATGGACCCGGGATTTCGGAGGAGTGCACATATTTATAGGTAGGGGAAGTTTGGAGTGTCCAAATGACGTGTAGTTTTCGCCTGCACGACCGTGATCCGACGACAGAAGACATGGAGATGGTTTAGATGGGCTATTGGGCTGTTTTGGAGGGGTGTTGGGCTGCAACACACAAGAGGCCTTTGCGGTTACCCGGTTAACCCTTGGAGCATCAAACCGACTCCGAATGGAACAAAATTTGACAGGCGGTCTACCGGTGGTGTACCAAGGCCACTTAACAAATCTCGGTCCATTCTGAGAACGTTTAAAACCCGCTCACGAAAAGAGACAAGTGGGGTGCGCCGGTGCATGTGGGAGTGTCGGATTGCGAAACGGACAACGGGTAAAATGCTCGGATGCATGAGACGAACACGAATGCAAATGCGATGCACATGATGACATGATATGAAATGCATGACATGAACAAAATGCAAAATGAAAGACAAAACCCAAACACGAAGGGAAACTCATAACTTAAAGCTGAAAACGGCAAGAGTCAGAGTTACAAATATGTCAAGTTACATCCGGGTGTTACAGCTAAACATACGCATGGGATTTATAAGGCTGAGAAGGAAAGGCTCCTTCTACTTATTCAATCCCTAGACTTAAAAGCCAAGTCTACTATTTTAGATACCAGAGAGCTGGAAACTAAGGTGGAGGTGGAGTTGCGACTGAAAGAACTTCTTCGAGAGGAGGAATTAAAGTGGGCATTGCGAGCTAAGGTTCGCAAAATCGTCCAAGGGGATGATAACACTCAATTCTTTCATATTATTCAAATGGCAAGCACCGCAAGAAGAGGATATTTCAGCTCGAGCAGGACGAGGGGACGATTTTAGGACAAGAAAAATCTGAAAGTTTATATAACCAATTACTATAAGCAGCTGTTTGGGCCTCCAGGGTTGAGGATGTCCCTCAACTTGCGTCAGACGAGAATGAGATTTTGACCGCCCCATTTATGGAGAAAGAGGTGTTTGAGGCCATTTCACAAATGAAGAAAAATAAGGCTCCAAGGCTGGATGGTTTTCCGGTGGAATTTTATAAAAAATGTTGGCATATTATCAAAGGGGATTTGCTTCCGATGTTCCAAGATCTATTCTCTGGACAACTTGATACGTCCATTTTGCATCATGCTTTTATATCGATATTTATTGCATTATGGGCTGTTATTTCACATTATGTCACAATACTTATAGCTATTATCTCTTATTTTACAAGGTTTACATAAGGAGGGAGAGCTGTTCTGCCGGGGAAACTTCCCTCCCGGAGGGGGAAATCATCGCCATCGTCATCACCAACGCTCCTCTCATCGGGAGAGGGCAATCTCCATCAACATCTTCATCAGCACCATTTCATCTCAAAACCCTAGTTCATCTCTTGTATCCAATTCTTGTCTCCAAGTCCGGGATTGGTGCTAGTAGGTTGCTAGTAGTGTTAATTACTCCTTGTAGTTGATGCTAGTTGGTTTAATTGGTGGAAGATCATATGTTTAGATCCTTTATGCATATTATTACCCCTCTGATTATGAACATGAATATGCTTTGTGAGTAGTTATGTTTGTTCCTGAGGACAAGGGAGAAGTCTTTCTATTAGTAGTCATGTGAATTTGGTATTCGTTCGATATTTTTATGAGATGTATGTTGTCTAGCCTCTAGTGGCGTTATGTGAACGCCGACTACATAACACTTCACCATTATTTGGGCCTATAGGAAGGCATTGGGAAATAATAAGTAGATGATGGGTTGCTAGAGTGACAGAAGCTTAAACCCTAGTTTATTCGTTGCTTCGTAAGGGGCTGATTTGGATCCATATGTTTCATGCTATGGTTAGGTTTACCTTAATACTTTTGTTGTAGTTGCGGATGCTTGCAATAGAGGTTAATCATAAGTGGGATGCTTGTTCAAGTAAGAACAGCACCCAAGCACCGTTCCACCCACATGTCAAATTATCAAAGTACCGAACGCAAATCATATGAGCATGATGAAAACTAGCTTGACGATATTCCCATGTGTCCTCGGGAGCGCTTTTCCTTATATAAGAGTTTGTCCATGCTTGTCCTTTGCTACAAAAAGGATTGTGCCACCTTGCTGCACTTTATTTACTTTTGTTACTTGTTGCTCGTTAAAAATTATCTCATCACAAAACTATCTGTTACCACTTATTTCAGTACTTGTAGAGAATACCTTGCTGAAAACCGTTTATCATTTCCTTCCGCTCCTCGTTGGGTTCGACACTCTTACTTATCGAAAGGACTACGATAGAACCCCTATACTTGTGGGTCATCAAGACTCTTTTCTGGCACCGTTGCCGGGGAGTGAAGCGCCTTTGGTAGGTGGAATTTGGTAAGGAAAAATTTATATATTGTGCTGAAATTTATTGTCACTTGTTACTATGGAAAGTAATCCTCTGAGGGGCTTGTTCAGGGTATCTTCACCCCAACCAGTAGAGCAAAGAGTTGCTCCTCAACCTACTGAACCTATTGAAAATGAATATGAAAATGAAATTCCTTATGAGTATCCTTCGAGTATGATAGAAAAACTGCTAGCTAATCCTTTTACAGGAGATGGAACAAAGCATCCTGATGAACACCTAATATATGTGGATGAAGTTTATGGATTATTTAAGCTTGCAGGTATACCCGATGATGTTTCTAAGAAGAAGTTCTTCCCTTTATCTTTGAAGGGAGACGCATTGGTATGGTATAGGCTATGTGATGATACAAGATCATGGAATTATAGAAGATTGAAATTGGAATTTCATCAAAAGTATTACCCTATGCATCTTGTTCATCGTGATCGCAATTATATATATAATTTTTGGCCTCGCGAAGGAGAACGCATTGCTCAAGCTTGGGGGAGGCTTAAATCAATGTTATATTCATGCCCCAATCATGAGCTTCAAAAAATTTATGCTCGGCTTTCTGAAAATAATCGCACCATGCTCGATACTTCTTGTGCTGGCTCTTTTATGATGAAGACTATTGAATTCAAATGGGATTTATTGGATAGAATTAAACGCAACTCTGAAGATTGGGACCTCGACAATGGTAAGGAGTCAGGTATGAAACCTAAGTTTGATTGTGTTAAATCTTTTATGGATACCGATATTTTCCGTAAGTTTAGCACTAAATATGGACTTGATTATGAGATAGTAGCTTCTTTCTGTGAATCTTTTGCTACTTATGTTGATCTCCCTAAGGAGAAGTGGTTTAAATATCATCCTCCCATAGAAGTAAAAGTAGCCGCACCTATTAAAGTTGAAGAAAAGACTATCACTTATAATGATCCTATTGTTCCTACTTCTTATGTTGAGAAACCACCTTTCCCTGTTAGGATAAAGGATCATGCTAAAGCTTCAATTGTGGTTCATAAAAGCAATATTAAAACATATACACCTCCTGAACAAGTTAAAGTTGAACCTAATGTTGCTATTGTTAAAGAGCTCTTGTCTGATAATATTGATGGGCATGTTATTCAGTTCTATGGTGAAACTGTAGAATTGCTAAACCTTGTGCTAATGATAAACATGAACCTGTGGTAGGTATGCCTGTTATTTCTGTTAAAATAGGAGAACATTGTTATCATGGCTTATGTGATATGGGTGCTAGTGCTAGTGTTATACCTTATGGCTTGTATAAAGAAATCAAGCATTAAATTACACTTGCTGAGTTAGAAGATATTGATGTCACAATTAAACTTGCTAATAGAGATACTATTTCAGCAATGGGAATTGTTAGAGATGTTGAAGTATTGTGCGGGAAAACTAAATATCCTGCTGATTTTCTTTTTATTAGTTCCCCACAAGATAGTTTTTGTCCCATTATATTTGGTAGACCCTTCTTGAACACTGTTAATGCTAAGATAGACTGCGAAAAGAATGTTGTTATTGTCGGCTTGGATGATATGACTCATGAGTTTAATTTCTCTAAATTTAGTAAACAACACTATGAAGAAGAATTGCCTAGTAATGATGAAATTATTGGTCTTGCTTCTATTGCCGTACCTCCTAATGATCCTTTAGAACAATATTTGCTAGACCATGAGAATGATATGTTTATGAATGAAAGAAGGGAAATAGACGAAGTATTCTTTAAACAGGAACCTATGCTGAAACACAATTTGCCTGTTGAAATCCTAGGGGATCCCCCTCCACCTAAGGGTGATCCCGTGTTTGAGCTTGAACCATTGCCTGATAATCTTAAATATGCTTATCTTGATGAAAAGAAGATGTATCCTGTTATTATTAGTGCTAACCTTTCAGAGCATGAAGAAGAAAGATTATAGAAAACTCTGAAGAAGCACCGTGCTGTTATTGGATATACTCCTGATGATCTTAAAGGCATGAGTCCCACTCTATGTCAACATAAAATAAATTTGGAAGCAGATGCCAAACCAGTTCGTGATCCTCAACGACGTCTGAATCCTAAAATGAAAGAGGTGGTAAGAAAAGAAATACTAAAGCTTCTGGAGGCAGGTATAATTTATCCCATTGCTGATAGTCAGTGGGTAAGTCCTGTTCATTGTGTCCCTAAGAAGGGAGGTATTACTGTTGTTCCTAATGATAAAGATGAATTGATTCCACAAAGAATTATTACAGGTTATAGGATGTTAATTGATTTCCGCAAATTAAATAAGGCTACTAAGAAAGATCATTACCCTTTACCTTTTATCGATCAAATGCTAGAAAGATTATGCAAACATACACATTACTGCTTTCTAGATGGTTATTCTGGTTTCTCTCAAATACCTGTGTCGGCTAAAGATCAATCAAAGACTACTTTTACATGCCCTTTTGGTACTTTTGCTTATAGACGTATGCCTTTTGGTTTATGTAATGCACCTGCTACCTTTCATAGATGCATGATGGCTATATTCTCTGACAAAAGATATGTGAGGTTTTCATGGACGACTTTTCCGTCTATGGATCTTCTTTTGATGATTGCTTGAGCAATCTTGATCGAGTTTTGCAGAGATGTGAAGAAACTAATCTTGTCTTGAATTGGGAAAAGTGCCACTTTATGGTTAATGAGGGTATTGTCTTGGGGCATAAAGTTTCTGAAAGAGGTATTGAAGTTGATAAAACCAAGGTTGATGCTATTGAAAAGATGCCATGTCCCAAGGACATCAAAGGTATAATAAGTTTCCTTGGTCACACCGGATATTATTGGAGGTTCATTAAGGACTTCTCAAAAACTTCTCGGCCTCTGACTAATTTATTACAAAAAGATATACCATTTGTCTTTGATGATGATTGTGTAGAAGCATTTGAAATACTTAAGAAAGCATTAGTCTCTGCACCTATTGTTCAGCCACCTAATTGGAATTTACCCTTTGAAATTATGTGTGATGCTAGCGATTATGCTGTATGTGCTGTTCTAGGGCAAAGAGTTGATAAGAAATTAAATGTTATCCATTATGCTAGTAAGAATCTAGACAATGCTCAAAGAAATTATGCTACTACTGAAAAAGAACTTTTAGCAGTTGTATTTGCTTGTGATAAGTTCAGACCTTATATTGTTGATTCTAAAGTAACTATCCACACTGATCATGCTGCTATTAAATATCTTATGGAGAAGAAAGATGCTAAACCTAGACTTATTAGATGGGTTCTCTTGCTACAAGAATTTGATTTGCATATTGTTGATAGAAAAGGAGCTGAGAACCCCGTTGCAGACACTTATCTAGGTTAGAGAATGTTCTTGATGACCCACTACCTATTGATGATAGCTTTCCTGATGAACAATTAAATGTCATAAGTACTTCTCATAGTACTCCTTGGTATGCTGATTATTCTAATTACATTGTTGCTAAATTCATACCACCTAGCTTCACATACCAACAAAAGAAAAGGTTCTTCTATGATTTGAGACATTACTTTTGGGATGACCCACATCTTTATAAAGAAGGAGTAGATGGTGTTATTAGACGTTGTGTACCTGAGCATGAACAGGAACAGATCCTACGCAAGTGCCACTCTAAAACTTATGGAGGACACCACGCGGGAGATAGAACTACACATAAGGTATTGCAATCCGGTTTTTATTGGCCTACTCTCTTCAAGGATGCCCGTAAGTTTGTCCTATCTTGTGATGAATGTCAAAGAATTGGTAATATCTGTAGACGTCAAGAAATGCCTATGAATTATTCACTTGTTATTGAACCATTTGGTGTTTGGGGCTTTGATTATATGGGACCTTTTCCTGCCTCTAATGGATATACACATATTTTAGTTGCTATTGATTACATTACTAAGTGGGTAGAAGCTATTCCAACTAGTAGTGCTGATCATAACACTTCTATTAAAATGCTTAAAGAAGTTATTTTTCCGAGGTTTGGAGTCCCTAGATATTTAATGACTGATGGTGGTTCACATTTTATTCATGGTGCTTTCCATAAAATGCTTGCTAAATATGACGTCAATCATAGAATTGCATCTCCGTATCACCCACAGTCTAGTGGTCAAGTGGAATTGAGTAATAGAGAACTCAAATTAATTTTGCAAAAGACTGTCAATAGGTCTAGAAAGAATTGGTCCAAGAAATTTGATGATGCATTATGGGACTATAGAACTGCATATAAAAATCCTATGGGTATGTCTCTGTATAAAATGGTATATGGAAAAGCATGTCACTTACCTCTCGAACTAGAACATAAGGCTTATTGGGCTATTAAAGAGCTCAATTATGATTTCAAACTTGTCGGTGAGAAGAGGTTATTTGATATTAGCTCACTTGATGAATGGAGAACCCAAGCTTATGAAAATGCAAAGTTATTTAAAGAAAAGTTTAAAAGATGGCATGACAAAAGTATACAAAAGCGTGAGTTTAATGTAGGTGATTATGTATTGCTATACAACTTTCGTTTAAGATTTTTTGCAGGTAAAATTCTCTCTAAATGGGAAGGCCCCTATGTTATCGAGGAGGTCAATCGTTCCAGTGCCATAAAAATCAACAACTTCGAAGGCACAAATCCGAAGGTGGTAAATGGTCAAAGAATCAAACATTATATCTCAGGTAATCCCTTAAATGTTGAAACCAATGTTATTGAAACCATAACCCCGAATGAGTACATAAAAGACACTTTCCAGAATGTTTCAGACTCCGAAAAGGAATAGGTATGTGGTACGGTAAGTAAACCGACTTCAAAACAATTTTAAGGCAATATTTCTCCGTTTTGGAATATTTAGAAAAATAGAAAATTAAGTAGCAGTCCGGGAAGGACATGTAACGCCCCGTGACCGATGTGCCAGGTGTCTTCCAGTTATTCGCTGTTGTTGCCTTGTCATTTGCTTGCGTGTTGCATCTTTCATGTCATCATGTGCATTGCATCATGTCATCATGTCATAAGTCTTTTTGGCATCTCAACTAAATAAATGGCATGGATCTTTGATCCATTTAAATCGAGGGATATTCACTATGGTGATTACTCTTTAAAACATATTGTCCCAATATTTTAGGGAGCTATATAAATTATATTCCAATAATTTGGAATCACCCATAACACACGTGCAGATAATCCCATGCCTTTCTGCTTCGAGTTGATCTCCAAACCTTGCCGAAAATTCTTTTTTTTTTGAGGCTCCTCCAAAAGTCTCAACATTTTTGGACCTCCCCAAACCTCACTTCCTATAAAAATCATTTGGAATTAATTTCAAATGAGTTTGAATTCAACTTCAACTGCGTGCCCACTTCTATTTTGCGGGATCAAGCTCATTTTTACAAGTCCGGGGAAATTATCCCTATGCACAAAATCCTTTCCTAACCCTCTCCTTCTTTTCCCTCTCTCGATTTTCTTTTCTGCTAAAGGAGATAAGAGAAGAGAGAGAGAGTGAAGCCCAGCCTAGGCCTAAGGCCCAGCCACCAGTCTCCCTAGGCGCCGCCTCCCTCTCCACTAGGCCCATCTCTCCCCGCTACCCACCTGGGCCTCACAGACTCCAGCATCGGCCCATAGCTAAGGCCCAAGCAAACCCTAGCCTATCTCCCTCTCGTTCCCTGCCCGATCCCCTTTCTCTCGTTCCCTCCTCCTCCCATCTATTTTTCTCAACGCCTCCACCACACGCATCGAGCTCCAGGAGAGCGCCCGCGCCTCCCGATCCGTGCCCCTCCTCCCTCTGCTGCCTAGATCCCGCGCCGGTCCCTCCTTCCATCGCGCCCGACCCTCTCCCTCTCGTCTCCTAGCGCCGCCGCACGCTTCGCACCAGGGAGAGGAGCTCCCATGCTCGCCGCCGCCGCCTGGAGTGTCTCCATCGCCGCCTCCTTGCTCGGGAGAGCAAAGGCTCAATTCCGAGCAGCACGAGCGCTCTGCCTTTGTCTGCACCGTGTCTGTATTGTCACTCGTTTTCCATGCCACTAACCCATGGGACACCCGGAATCTAGGAGCGCCCCACCATTTTTTGCACGCATCCGCACACTTCTCCTTTGCATCGGTATCTCAATCGAGTTACCGGAACTGGAACGCTGCCGTGGCACCGTTTTTGTTATCGTTGCCGTGGCACCCTTTTTCCTTCCAACACGGTGACAAATGCCTTATAATGCTCTTGTCAACTTTTAATAAAAAATTGCATAAACTTGTTCATGTCATCTGCATCATGATAACAACAATTAAAATGTTTAAATTGTTGTTGCAATAAATTACTAATCCATATGGGGATTTACCGAATTTGTTGTTTGTTATATCCGGCCCCATTTAAACTGTTTAATGGGTATAGTCTTGTTATGCTTCACCTCTTGCCATGCTAACAACATTTAATCTTGTTGGGTACATAAACGAGAGAGAACTAAATAAGTCATGTGGTGTCTCGTCAATATGCATCCCGTTGCATATTAAGCTCCACTTAATTTGTAGGATTGATTGTGCACTTTGCCATGCCATGCCCTCTTTAAACCGGACATGCATCATACTTGATTGTGCATCATGCCATGCTTATGTGGTGGTTGTTTACTATGTTGTTTGCTTTCTTTCTGGTGTTGCTTCTTCGGGTTGGTTCCAATAACGTCGCGTTTCTGAGGATTTGTTCGTCTATGCCCGTTTGTGTTCTTCATGGACTCGTTCCTCTTCCTTGCGGGATTTCAGGCAAGATGACCATACCCTCGAAATCACTTCTATATTTGCTTGCTAGTTGCTCGCTCTTTTGCTATGCCTATGCTATGATACCTACCACTTGCTTATCATGCCTCCCATTTTGTTAAGCCAAGCCTCTAACCCACCTTGTCCTAGCAAACCGTTGTTTGGCTATGTTACCGCTTTACTCAGCCCCTCTTATAGCGTTGTTAGTTGCAGGTGAAGATTGAAGTTTGTTCCTTGTTGGAACATGGAGATGTTGTTCCTTGTTGAAACATGTTTACTTGTTGGGTTATCACAATATATCTTATTTAATTAATGCATCTATATACTTGGTAAAGGGTGGAAAGCTCGGCCTTATGCCTGGTGTTTTGTTCCACTCTTGCCGCCCTAGTTTCCGTCATATCGGTGTTATGTTCCCGGATTTTGCGTTCCTTACGCCTTTGGGTTATAATGGGAACCCCTTGACAGTTCGCCTTGAATAAAACTCCTCCAGCAAGGCCCAACATTGGTTTTACCATTTGCCACCTAGCCTTTTTCTTTCCCTTGAGTCGGCTGGCTCAAGGGTCATCTTATTTTAACCCCCCCCCCCGAGCCAGTGCTTCTCTAAGTGTTGGTCCAACTGAGCGATGTCCGAGGCTACCAGGGGCAACTCTGGGCTGGCTTACCCGACGTCTGGCTCATCCAGTGTGCCCTGAGAACGAGATATGTGCAGCTCCTATCGGGATTTGTCAGCACATCTGGGTGGCTTTGCTGGTCTTGTTTTACCATTGTCGAAATGTCTTGTAACCGGGATTCCGAGTCTGATCAGGTCTTCCCGCTAGAAGGAATATCCTTTGTTGACCGTGAGAGCTTGTGATGGGCTAAGTTGGGACACCCCTGCAGGGTTATGAACTTTTGAAAGCCATGCCCGCGGTTATGGGCATGGGAATTTGTTAATGTCCGGTTGTAGAAAACCTGAAGTTGACCTTAATTAAAATGCACCAATCGCGTGTGTAACCGTGATGGTCTCTTCTCGGCGGAGACCGGGAAGTGAACACGGTGTTGGAGTAATACTTGACGTAGGTTGTTCTAGGATCACTTCTTGATCATACTTTTATCGACCGCGCTTTGCCTTCTCTTCTCGCTCTCATTTGCGTATGTTAGCCACCATATATGCTAGTCGCTTGCTGCAGCTCCACCTCATACCTTTCACCTTACCCATAAGCTTAAATAGTCTTGATCGCGAGGGTGCGAGATTGCTGAGTCCCCGTGGCTCACAGCTACTTCCAAAACCAATTTGCAGGTGCCGATGTTACCGAGCAGGTGACGCAACCAAGCTCAAGGAGGAGCTCGATGAAGACCTTGTCCTTTGTTTTGTTTCGTTCTAGTTGATCAGTAGTGGAGCCCAGTTGGGGCGATCGGGGATCTGTGTAGCTTTTGGGGTAGTCTTCTTTTATTTTGGTTCCGTAATCGGACCTTGAGTGTATTTGGATGATGTAATGCTTTATTCATGTAATTTTGTAAAGTGGCGATTGTAAGCCAACTATGTATCTCTTTCCCTTATGTATTACATGGGTTGTGTGATGATTACCTCACTTGCGACATTGCTTTCAATGCGGTTATGCCTCTAAGTCGTGCTTCGACACGTGGGAGATATAGCCGCATTGAGGGCCTTACAAGTTGGTATCAGAGCCTTCCCCGACCTTAGGAGCCCCCACTGCTTGATCGAATTAGCGGACGAGTTGAGTCTAGAAAAATGTTTTGAGTCATTAGGAATTATATATCGGAGAGTTTAGGAATTCTTTTTACTCCCCAGTCCCTTCATCGCTCTGGTAAGGCATCCTGACATAGAGTTTTGACTCTTCTCTTCTCAAATTTCACTAAAAAAAATTTAGGATCACGCGGGTATCTTGGAATCGTTCCGATGGTTTTGTGACGAGAACATTGTTCTTGGTGCCTCCTGACATTTAGGGGTTGTGGCAGTGTCCCGGGGAGTTGAGCTCCGAGGTGTTGTCGTCACAATTTTATCGTTGCAGTTCTGGAATACCTGAGTTTAGTTTCGCCGACATCAAAAATCTCTTTTAGGCAGTTGTTGGTGAGATAACCTCGACGCCACCCAGTACTGGGGCGGGAGTTTGGGAGTATTGCTATAACTTGTATAACGGATGCTTTTCGAAGGTTGAGGTAGACGATTTCCGAAGGTTTCTTGGTTATGTGTTGAAGGATGGATACAGCTGGATGTAGGATTTGCTAGTTTTGGGTGAGATATTATGCTTCCCCTGTATCCCCAACACCTGATTGTATAACCGGAAAAATTTCGGGAGTTTATAAGTGGGAATTCAAGTAGCTCTTAGGATATCTTTTCGACAGATGTATGATATGAAATTGGGGTTCGACGTCTAGTGGTCCGCCTATTCACGATCGGTTTTACAGTGGTCTCGTTGTGTCTTAAAGAGTCCTTGGCTATGCCGACTCGGGGACGCTTCGTATGTCATCTGCACTGCCTTGTACATGATGGTGCTGTACGATCGAGCCTGTGTAGGCCCCACCACGAAAACTTCGGACGAAATCTCTATCATATGTTTGTTCCGGCTTATTCTGCAAGCCAATCCTTTTGTTTTTGTTTCGAGTTGTGGTATTTGAGTTGCTTCAAAGTCAAATGTTGATTCCGTACCTTTTCCTAAGCGGTGTTCTCATACCCCAATGTGAACACTAATCCTTCTCGATCATCGAGTTTGTCATGTCAATCCTTTTAACCGGTGCTTCTCTTCAAGTGGATCTGATCATTGCAACATCCACAAGATCAAGTATCAGTTCTTCTCAACGGTGTTTGTTTCATCCGTCCCCAAGTTGCCTTTGTTTTCCCACCCACCCACCCTTTTTCTTCAAGGATTCAGATTTCTTAATCAAGTATCAATTTTATTCATGTGAAGTCTCTTCCTTCTTTCCTTTCAATGTCCTTACCCGGTGTTTCTCATGAAGATTCTAACGGAGCTTCAAGTTCGTCATTACTCATTCCTTTTCTTCTCCGGTGGTTTCAAGTCAAGCTTTGTTGATCATATCCTTTCCTAGTTTCAATGCTTTCTCATGCCGGTGCAATTCTTAATCATTCACCTCTCGCTATTCAATTGTTCCGGAGTGCTCAAGATATCTTGAAGATTCGTGTTTTCCACTTTGCATTCATTCAAGATCTTTCAAGGATGTTATCTTATTCAAGCCATTTAATTCAACCGGTGCTATCTCCTTTTCAAGTAATCTTATCAACAGTGTTTCTTTTGAGTGGGCCCTAACCCACAGGCCTTTTCCCAGGATCTTACCTGACTCTTCTTATTTTCCTGGAGCTATCCTCAAATTTCTTTTCGAAGTTTGATGTAAGAATGAATTATCATCAGTCTTATGTTTTCCCCAAGACCTGTCGAATTCTTTTCATCATTGGCTCAACCTCTTTATTTTGATTCTTCCGGAGTGTCTTAATAATTCTTGGTGGTGTTTATCGTCGTCATTCTCAGATTTTGAAGACCGAAGAAGAATTTTTTCCTGCATATCATATCCGTTCTCGTGAAGATTCTCAGTTCTAGCTTGATGCCATCCTCTCATAATTGTTTGTGAGTATTCTTTTCGCCCATCCGGAGCAATTCAGGAGTCTTTTCAGTTTGTGCCTCTGAAGGCCATCATTTCGGATTTATTCATTCTCAACTTTCAGCTCTCTTTCTCTAAATCTTATCGGCGCATCATTCAAGTATTCTCTTATCAGCTCGTGATCTCTTTGTTCTCATGTATCTAAATCCCCTCTAGCTTCTTCGCTCATTTTCAATTCTTCCCGGTGTTTCGTTATCTTTTATTCGTTCATTTGTAATTCCTATGGTGGTTCGTTCAAGATTCTTCTTACTTCGTGTATCATATCAATTTATTCGTTGTTTCAATCCTACTGGTGGTTCATAGAAGACCTTCCCAAGTTGGCGCTATATCTCTCTTAATCCTTGCTACGAGAATAAGTAGTGTGCCAAATCCGTTGATTGTCATCAATTTAATTGGTGAAGGATAAGCATAATGTAATTCCTTATTCTTGTTTCATCGGGTAAATTCAATTCCTTATTCCGGAGGTTCATCTTATCTCACTCTCAGTTCAAGATGCTTCATCTTTCTTTTCCGGAGTTCCTAGCTTTTCCGCATTATCTCGTCGCAAAGTTTCATCCAATCATGGCAAGGATTCACCTTGTGTTTTCAACTTCTCTTTCCTTTCGTTTGATCATTCTTTTGTTGCCGGAGTTCTTCATGGAGGTTCTACATGATGGTTCATCAAGGATTTAATTCCTTCTCGAAGTGTTCATCAAGATTTCCCTTCGTTATGTCATTTTTGAGGTGGTTTTATGTCATTTTTGATAATTTCCCTTCGTGTTTCATGGATCACAAGTTTTCCAAGAGTGACATATTTAAATCCATCATTTTTTCTTCGCTCAAGTCATCTTTTCAACCCATCAATTTCTTCGAGCATGAGCTCTTCTCAATCCACCAATCTCTTCGTTGGAGTTATCTTGTGTCATGTTTCACCTATAGCCTTCCCTAAGGATTGTTGCTAGTTATGGTGCTTATAAATGATCCATGTTCTTCATTTATCCTATCGGTGAGATAAGTTCTCATCTCCTTGTTGTTATCAGTCCAATATATCGTTCCCGTTAGTGGCAGATTTTCACCTCTTGGTTTTGAGATGTTTTCCATAAGCCCACTACAAGCTTACTCTTTTCGTTGTTGGTTTTCCAACAACTCCGTTCGACCCTTCTCCTAAGGATGCCTTTTCAAACTCTTTTGTGACAAAAGTTGGCTTTTCTTCTCCATTTTTGATTTCAATGATCTAGCTTCTATTTCTCTCTTCCGGAGGCATTGCAATGTTGTTCTTTTTACCCATCATCTCGTTTTGTCAAAGATCATGTTTTTTTCGTGCTTATCCATTTAACCGGAGTGCTGTCCGAAGCTTTTCTCCCTTGTTCCTCTTTTCTAGAGGTGTGTTTTCAATTTCGTTCATCTCTGTTGTATTCTTTCTTTCAATTTGTTCAACTTTTCAAGGTTCTTTGGTTTCACTCTTTTGTCAAAGGAGCAACTTAGTTTTACCTCCTCTCTTCCTCTTCCTCCTCTGTTTTCCCTCCGGTGCCATTCTAGATCTCGGGACGAGATCCTCTCGTAGTGGTGGAGTGTTGTAACGCCCCGTGACCGATGTGCCAGGTGTCTTCCAGTTATTCGCTGTTGTTGCCTTGTCATTTGCTTGCGTGTTGCATCTTTCATGTCATCATGTGCATTGCATCATGTCATCATGTCATAAGTCTTTTTGGCATCTCAACTAAATAAATGGCATGGATCTTTGATCCATTTAAATCGAGGGATATTCACTATGGTGATTACTCTTTAAAACATATTGTCCCAATATTTTAGGGAGCTATATAAATTATATTCCAATAATTTGGAATCACCCATAACACACGTGCAGATAATCCCATGCCTTTCTGCTTCGAGTTGATCTCCAAACCTTGTCGAAAATTCTTTCTTCTTTTTTTTGAGGCTCCTCCAAAAGTCTCAACATTTTTGGACCTCCCCAAACCTCACTTCCTATTCAAATCATTTGGAATTAATTTCAAATGAGTTTGAATTCAACTTCAACCGTGTGCCCACTTCTATTTTGCGGGATCAAGCTCATTTTTACAAGTCCTGGGAAATTATCCCTATGCGCAAAATCCTTTCCTAACCCTCTCCTTCTTTTCCCTCTCTCGATTTTCCTTTCTGCTAAAGGAGATAAGGGAAGAGAGAGAGAGAGAAGCCCAGCCTAGGCCTAAGGCCCAGCCACCAGTCTCCCTAGGCGCCGCCTCCCTCTCCACTAGGCCCATCTCTCCCCGCTACCCACCTGGGCCTCACAGACTCCTGCACCGGCCCACAGCTAAGGCCCGAGCAAACCCTAGCCTATCTCCCTCTCGTTCCCTGCCCGATCCCCTTTCTCTCGTTCCCTCCTCCTCCCATCCGTTTTTCTCAACGCCGCCACCACACGCATCGAGCTCCAGGAGAGCGCCCGCGCCTCCCGATCCGTGCCCCTCCTCCCTCTGCTGCCTAGATCCCGCGCCGGTCCCTCCTTCCATCGCGCCCGACCCTCTCCCTCTTGTCTCCTAGCGCCGCCGCATGCTTCGCACCAGGGAGAGGAGCTCCCGTGCTCACCGCCGCCGCCTGGAGTGTCTCCATCGCCGCCTCCTTGCTCGGGAGAGCAAAGGCTCAATTCCGAGCAGCACGAGCGCTCTGCTTTCTCCACCGAAGCTTTTCTGCTGCTGTGCCATCGCGTCCAAGTCCAGCAAGCCGCCGCCGCGCCTTCTAGCCTCCTCCCGCGTCCTGCATCGAGCCGCCCGGGCCGCGCATCGCCAGACGCCATCCCTACTGTCGGGGAACCTCGGTTCCACCCGTTCCCCGTCTCCGGCGCCGCGCAAGGCCTCCCCCATGCCTCGCTAGCTGCTGCTGCGCCGCCACGTTCCTGTTCGACCCTCTGCATCCACCTCCAGCAGCTCTCCCTGCGACCTCCTCTTTGTCACCGCCTCGTGCCGTCCCTTCCGACTCCGACCAGGGAGCCCCGCTGCTCGCCGAACGTGACATCCGCCTCATGTTCGTGCTGCATCGTCTCGTTCACGGGCACTTCTTTGCCACAAGTGCTCCTGACTGAGACCCTCAAGTCATCTACCCGGAGCCCAAGTCCGAAGACTACCGTGGACGTATGCCTGGTGTCACTTGGATCCGTCAAGATCGCCAAGACCATTTCGGATTATGACAAGTACCACTACACCTGGAGATGTAACGAGTACCCCTACGGAAGACCCGAACGTCTATGAATCGTGTACGACTATAGTCGGTGTGCATTTTGTCAAGTCCGACTATGACAAACGACTACACGATGGGACGCCAAGTACCACTACACCCGGAGACCTCGAATCCGTCAAGTCCGACAACGATTGTGTACAACTACCGACGACGTGCATGTTGCCAAGTACCCTCTCCGGATCGTCATGTTCGACTACTGATAAACATGTACCACTACCATCGCCGAGATCGCAAGAACCTCTACTGTCAACCCTTGAGCATGAGAGAATGACTACTTCCACTACTTCCTCTACGCCGACTCGATACACTTCGAAAACGCACACTTCAAAGGTATAACCCCGAGATGACGCCCGTGAACGCATGAATGCATGTTGGATGAGATGCACCCTTTGTCTGCACCGTGTCCGTATTGTCACTCGTTTTCCATGCCACTAACCCGTGGGACACCGGGAATCTAGGAGCGCCCCACCATTTTTTGCACGCATCCGCACACTTCTCCTTTGCATCGGTATCTCAATCGAGTTACCGGAACTGGAACGCTGCCGTGGCACCGTTTTCGTTATCGTTGCCGTGGCACCCTTTTTCCTTCCACCACGGTGACAAATACCTTAAAATGCTCTTGTCAACTTTTAGTAAAAAATTGCATAAACTTGTTCATGTCATCCGCATCATGATAACAACAATTAAAATGTTTAAATTGTTGTTGCAATAAATTACTAATCCATATGGGGATTTACCGGATTTGTTGTTTGTTATATCCGGCCCCATTTAAACTGTTTAATGGGTATTGTTTTGTTATGCTTCACCTCTTGCCATGCTAACAACATTTAATCTTGTTGGGTACATAAACGAGAGAGAACTAAATAAGTCATGTGGTGTCTCGTCAATATGCATCCCATTGCATATTGAGCTCCACTTAATTTGTAGGATTGCTTGTGCACTTTGCCATGCCATGCCCTCTTTAAACCGGACATGCATCATACTTGATTGTGCATCATGCCATGCTTATGTGGTGGTTGTTTACTATGTTGTTTGCTTTCTTTCCGGTGTTGCTTCTTCGGGTTGGTTCCGATAACGTTGCATTTGTGAGGATTCTTCGTCTAAGTCCGTTTTTCTTCTTCATGGACTCGTTCTTCTTCCTTGCGGGATTTCAGGCAAGACGACCATACCCTCGAAATCACTTCTATCTTTGCTTGCTAGTTGCTCGCTCTTTTGCTATGCCTATGCTACGATACCTACCACTTGCTTATCATGCCTCCCATTTTGTTAAGCCAAGCCTCTAACCCACCTTGTCCTAGCAAACCGTTGTTTGGCTATGTTACCGCTTTGCTCAGCCCCTCTTATAGCGTTGTTAGTTGCAGGTGAAGATTGAAGTTTGTTCCTTGTTGGAACATGGAGATGTTGTTCCTTGTTGGAACATGTTTACTTGTTGGGTTATCACAATATATCTTATTTAATTAATGCATCTATATACTTGGTAAAGGGTGGAAGGCTCGGCCTTATGCCTGGTGTTTTGTTCCACTCTTGCCGCCCTAGTTTCTGTCATATCGGTGTTATGTTCCCGGATTTTGCGTTCCTTACGCGGTTGGGTTATAATGGGAACCCCTTGACAGTTCGCCTTGAATAAAACTCCTCCAGCAAGGCCCAACATTGGTTTTACCATTTGCCACCTAGCCTTTTTCTTTCCCTTGAGTCGGCCGGCTCAAGGGTCATCTTATTTTAACCCCCCCGGGCCAGTGCTTCTCTAAGTGTTGGTCCAACTGAGCGATGTCCGAGGCTACCAGGGGCAACTCTGGGCTGGCTTACCCGACGTCTGGCTCATCCGGTGTGCCCTGAGAACGAGATATGTGCAGCTCCTATCGGGATTTGTCGGCACATCAGGGTGGCTTTGCTGGTCTTGTTTTACCATTGTCGAAATGTCTTGTAACCGGGATTCCGAGTCTGATCGGGTCTTCCCGCTAGAAGGAATATCCTTCGTTGACCGTGAGAGCTTGTGATGGGCTAAGTTGGGACACCCCTGCAGGGTTATGAACTTTTGAAAGCCGTGCCCGCGGTTATGGGCAGATGGGAATTTGTTAATGTCCGGTTGTAGAAAACCTGAAGTTGACCTTAATTAAAATGCACCAATCGCGTGTGTAACCGTGATGGTCTCTTCTCGGCGGAGACCGGGAAGTGAACACGGTGTTGGAGTAATGCTTGACGTAGGTTGTTCTAGGATCACTTCTTGATCATACTTTTATCGACCGCGCTTTGCCTTCTCTTCTCGCTCTCATTTGCGTATGTTAGCCACCATATATGCTAGTTGCTTGCTGCAGCTCCACCTCATACCTTTCACCTTACCCATAAGCTTAAATAGTCTTGATCGCGAGGGTGCAAGATTGCTGAGTCCCCGTGGCTCACAGATACTTCCAAAACCAGTTTGCAGGTGTCAATGTTACCGAGCAGGTGACGCAACCAAGCTCAAGAAGGAGCTCGATGAAGACCTTGTCCTTTGTTTTGTTTCGTTCTAGTTGATCAGTAGTGGAGCCCAGTTGGGACGATCGGGGATCTGTGTAGCTTTTGGGGTAGTCTTCTTTTATTTTGGTTCCGTAGTCGGATCTTGAGTGTATTTGGATGATGTAATGCTTTATTCATGTAATTGTGTGAAGTGGCGATTGTAAGCCAACTATGTATCTCTTTCCCTTATGTATTACATGGGTTGTGTGAAGATTACCTCACTTGCGACATTGCTTTCAATGCGGTTATGCCTCTAAGTCATGCTTTGACACGTGGGAGATATAGCCGCATCGAGGGCGTTACAGGACACAAGGGCCCCACGAGGGTGGAGGGCGCCCCCTCCCCCCTGGGTGCGCCCCCTACCTCGTGAGCATCTCGTGTGCCTTCCGGACTCCGTTTTCTTGCACGATACGTATTTTGGTCGGTAAAAATTCACTATATATTCTCCCAAAGGTTTTGACTCCCGTATCACGCAAAAATCTCCTGTCTTTGTTTCGAGCTGTTTTCTGTCAGGGTTGTCAAGGCCAGGCACTATGTCGTCTCCCTCCTCCTCCAATCATGAGGGCAACGATGCTTGGCTAATGAAGATAGAGCTGAAGAGACAAGAACCTATGGAGATCAACAAGGATGAAGGGATCAAGAAGGCCATGGAGGACCAAGTTCCAGCAATAGAAGACACCCTTCAACTGGATCATAATCTTCTTACCCCTACATAAATCGAAGCTTTCAAGATGATTGAGTTGGCTCGTATACAAAATAAGTATCTCGCACGTGAAAATATTTTGTTGAAGGAGCATATCATCGCACTCAAGGGCATTATCCGCAAGTTAGAAGACCTCCAACGCTCGATGTGCGACTATCCGTCATCAACAACCCCAC
Organism: Triticum aestivum; assembly: GCF_018294505.1. Classification (NCBI taxonomy): domain Eukaryota; kingdom Viridiplantae; phylum Streptophyta; class Magnoliopsida; order Poales; family Poaceae; genus Triticum; species Triticum aestivum. The sequence continues at coordinate 149,701,383 of NC_057797.1, forward strand.
CTTCTTCACCAACAAAGGAGACATAATCACATGGGTATGGGCACTCCCCTTGGCAACTGCCAAGCTTGGGGGAGGTGCCCCGATATCGTATCACCATCACTTTTATCTTTACCGTTTTTCTTAGTTCGATCCTTTTGGTAATATTTTGATCTAGTAGAATAAAAGTTCTTAGTATGATCTAGTCATGAGTTTTGCTTTATTATCCTTCTATGTAATCGAGTTTGTGAGCTATATAATAAAGATTAGTGTTGAGTCAAGGGCTTGATTTTCTTGCTATGATCTTGGGTGAATAAAAGAAAAGAGAAAAAGAATAAAAAGAAACAAAAGTTCATATTGATCTTATTGATAGTAATGACTTCACATAGAAAGAGTGTGATGATTAAAAGTTGTTGGGAGTTGGAAAACATAGCTTTGGTCATCGTTGCAATTAATAGGAAGTAATAAGGAAAGAGAAGTTTCACATATAAATATACTATTATTGACATCTTTTATGATTGGGAGCACTCATCAAAATATGATATGCTAAAGAGTTGATGTTGGACAAGGAAGACAACGTAATGGGTTATGTTTTCTTATATCTGAGATAAAGTATGTTGTCATGGATCATCTAACATGTTGAGCTTGCCTTTCCCCCTCATGCTAGCCAAATTCTCAGCACCAAGTAGAGATACTACTTGTGCTTCCAAATACCCTTAAACCAGTTTTGCCATGAGAGTCCACCATATCTACCTATGGATTGAATAAGATCCTTCAAGTAAGTTGTCATCGGTGCAAAGCAATAAAAATTTCTCTCTAAATATGTATGATTGATTGGCGTGGGATAAATAAGCTTTATACGATCTTGTGATGTGGAAGTAATAAAAGCGACGGACTGCATAATAAAGGTTCATATCACAAGGGGAAATATAAAGTGACGTTCTTTCACATTAAGATTTTGTACATCCAACCATAAAAGCGCATGGCAACCTCTGCTTCCCTCTGCGAAGGGCCTATCTTTTATTATTATTTTCTACCTTATGCAAGTGTCATGGTGATCTTCACCTTTCCTTTTTCATTTTATCCTTTGGCAAGCCTAGCATGTTGGAAAGAACCTGATATATATATATATATATATATATATATATATATATATATATATATATATATATATATATATATCTAATTGGATGTAAGGGGGCATGAGTTATTATTGTTGACATTACCCTTGAGGTAAAAGGTTGTGGGAGAAACTATAAGCCCCTATCTTTCTCTGTGTCCGATTAAAACTCCGTAACCACAAGTATTGCGTGAGTGTTAGCAATTATGAAGGACTAGATGATAGTTGAGTATGTGGACTTGCTTTTCAGCTCTGACATAGACCCTTTCTGATGTTATGATAAATTGCAATTGCTTCAATGACTGAGGTTATAGTTTGTTGGTTCTCAATAAGGTTTTCGATTCATACTTTTGCATTGTGAATAGATCATCACTTGAACATAAGTAATCATATGATAATATCTATGTATGTTGCTGTTTTGAGAATAATCATGATGCCCTCATGTCCGTATTTTATTTTTATCAACGCCTCTACCTCTAAACATGGTGACATATTTATTGTTATAGGCTTTCGCTTGAGGACAAGCGAGGTCTAAGCTTGGGGGAGTTGATACGTCCATTTTGCATCATGCTTTTATATCGATATTTATTGCATTATGGGCTATTATTTCACATTATGTCACAATACTTATAGCTATTCTCTCTTATTTTACAAGGTTTACATAAGGAGGGAGAATGCCGGCAGGTGGAATTCTGGGCTGGAAAAGGAGCAAATATTAGAGACCTATTCTGCACAAATCCAAAAGACCTGAAACTCCACGGAACACCTTATAATAAATAATGAAAAATCCTCGCCAAAGATGAAGACCAGGGGGCCCACACCCTTCTCACGAGGGTGGGGGCCCCCCCTAGGGCGCGCCCCCTACCTCGTGGGACCCCTGGTGGCTCTCCGATGACCATCTTATCCTATATGAAGTCTTTCGTCGAGAAAAAAATAAGAAGCAACCTTTTGGGACGAAACTCTGCCGCCACGAGGCGGAACCTTGGCGGATCCAATCTAGAGCTCCGGCAGAGCTGTTCTGCTGGGGAAACTTCCCTCCCGGAGGGGGAAATCATCACCATCGTCATCACCAACGCTCCTCTCATCGGGAGAGGGCAATCTCCATCAACATCTTCATCAGCACCATCTCATCTCAAAACCCTAGTTCATCTCTTGTATCCAATTCTTGTCTCCAAGTCCGGGATTGGTGCTAGTAGGTTGCTAGTAGTGCTAATTACTCCTTGTAGTTGATGCTAGTTAGTTTAATTGGTGGAAGATCATATGTTCAGATCCTTTATGCATATTATTACCCCTCTGATTATGAACATGGATATGCTTTGTGAGTAGTTACGTTTGTTCCCGAGGACAAGGGAGAAGTCTTGCTATTAGTAGTCATGTGAATTTGGTATTCGTTCGATATTTTGATGAGATGTATGTTGTCTAGCCTCTAGTGGTGTTATGTGAACGTCGATTACATAACACTTCACCATTATTTGGGCCTAGAGGAAGGCATTGGGAAGTAATAAGTAGATGATGGGTTGCTAGAGTGACAGAAGCTTAAACCCTAGTTTATGCGTTGCTTCGTAAGGGTCTGATTTGGATCCATATGTTTCATGCTATGGTTAGGTTTACCTTAATACTTTTTTTGTAGTTGCTGATGCTTGCAATAGAGGTTAATCATAAGTGGGATGCTTGTTCAAGTAAGAATAGCACCCAAGGACCGGTGCACCCACATGTCAAATTATCAAAGTACCGAACGCAAATCATATGAGCGTGATGAAAACTAGCTTGATGATATTCCCATGTGTCCTCGGGAGTGCTTTTCCTTATGTAAGAGTTTGTCCAGGCTTGTCCTTTGCTACAAAAAGGATTGGGCCACCTTGCTGCACTTTATTTACTTTTGTTACTTGTTGCTCGTTACAAATTATCTCATCACAAAACTATCTGTTACCACTTATTTCAGTACTTGTAGAGAATACCTTGCTGAAAACCGTTTATTATTTCCTTCTTCTCCTCGTTGGGTTCGACACAACTTCAGTTGTTTCAACTTAATTTTGGAACGATAACCTTACTTCCTAAGAAAACAGAGGCCGTTCATATTGAGCAGTTCAGGCCTATCTGTCTTCTTAATGTAAGTTCCAAAATTTTCACCAAGGTCGGGACTAATAGGCTTATGCAAATTGCGTACTCTGTGGTGCAACCGTCCAAACCGCTTTCATGCCGGACAGAAACATCCTAGAATGGGTTGTCGTCTTGCATGAAACGCTCCATGAAATCCACACAAAAAAGCTGGACGGAGTTGTTTTCAAAGTGTACTTTGAGAAAGCGTACGATAAGGTCAAATGGCGCTTCCTTCAACAGACATTGCGTATGAAAGGTTTTGATCAGGCCTGGAGACACCAGGTAGACTCTTTCACGCAAAAAGGGAGTGTTCGGATTAAAGTGAATGATGACATAGGTCACTACTTCCAAACACACAAAGGGCTGAGTCAAGGAGATCCGATGTCACCTATTCTGTTCAACATAGTGGTCGATATGTTGACAATTCTGATAGGAAGGGCTAAGGATGCGGGTCAGGTTGGTGGCCTCATCCCGCACTTAGTTGACGGAGGTGTATCCATTCTACAGTACGCTGATGACACTATCATCTTCATGGAGCATGACTTGGCAAAAGCGCGAAACATGAATCTCGTGTTATGCTTATTCGAACAATTGACCGGGTTAAAGATTAACTTCTACAAGAGAGAATTGTTTTGTTTCGGAAGAGCTAAAGATGACCAAGATGCGTACAAACAATTGTTCGGGTGTGAATTGGGGGCTTTACCTTTTACGTATTTAGGTATACCAATTCACCGTTAAGCTGACCAACAGAGAATGGAAGTGCATTGAGGACCGATTTGAGAATAAATTGAGCTGCTGGAAAGGCAAGCTGATGTCATACGAAGGACGATTAATTCTTATTAATTTGGTCCTCACGACTATGCCCATGTTTCTTCTCTCCTTTTTCGAGGTACCGGTTGGAGTTCGGAAGAGGCTAGACGTCTATCGATCATGCTTCTTCTGGCAGAGTGATGAACTTAAGCGAAAATACAAACTTGCTAAATGGGATATCATTTGTAGGTCGAAAGACCAAGGGGGTCTAGTTATTGAGAATCTGGAAGTGAAGAACAGATGTCTCCTTAGCAAGTGGCTGTTTAAGCTTTCTGTTGAGACGGAGGCCACATGGGCTCAGATCTTGCGTAACAAGTACCTTCACTCTAGAACCTTGTCCCAGGTGATAGTGAGGCCGACTGATTCACCTTTTTGGAAAGGATTGATGAGAGTTAAACCACTCTTTTTCAATAGGACAAGGTTCATAGTTGGCAACGGTGCCGCTACGAGGTTCTGGGAGGATACATGGCTAGGGGAGACGCCCCTCGCACTCCAATATCCTTCTTTGTATAACATTGTTCAGCGTAGAGACACTTATGTTGCAACAGTAATGCAGTCCACTCTGCTCAATATTCAATTTCGGAGGACGCTAGTGGGAAACCATTCGGAAGCCTGGCTCAATCTTGTGAGAAGATTGATGGATATTCAGCTGTCTCAACAGCCCGATCAGTTGTGCTGGAAACTAACTAAGAATCACTACAAAAAAAAGACACATCCGTGACATTTTGGGCCGAACGAAAAAAATTCTGTCATACATATGACACATCTATGACGATAATTGTGACAAAACCCGGTATCATCATAGATGTGGTGGGCTCCTACTTCTATGACAAAAAATCATGACAGGAAATGGGCTTTTCGTCCTGGGCGGGCCGGAGACGCAGCTGCATGACATTCTTTGGGCCGTCCATGATGGAAAAAACCATGGTAGAAGCGAGGGGGAGGAAAATTTCAGGGAGTTCCCGGTTACGGTGGGAGGTCGGGGGCCGAGCGATGCGCGTTTCTCTCGTACATGTACACGCGTGTGTGCGAGATGTTGGCTCTAACTGAACCCGAGCAAGGCATTGGGCTCTAACTGAACCCGAGCGATTGCACTGCAGGCTACGCGTTACTGAACCCGAGCGATCGATCGATGGCTGTTAACTGAACCCGATCGAGCGATTCCTTCGCTACTGCTGCTAACTGAAGCTGATCGATGCTGCCTCTGGGATGAACACTGAGTGTTGCGGGGGGGGGAGGGGGTTGGATGAACAGTGATCGGTGGCATTGCCTCTGGATGAACAGGACCCCGTGGTGTGGTGGAGGGCTGGATGAACAGTAGATGGTGGAGGGGTGCCCGTGGAGGGGTGGTTGAACAGGACCCCGTGGTGTGGAGGGCTAGATGAACAGTAGACGGTGGAGGGGTGCCCGTGGAGGGGTGGTTGAACAGTAGCCGGTGGAGTAGCGCGTGGTGGAGGCTGGATGAACAGGAGCCCGTGGAGGCTGGAGGAGGTCGACGGTAGCCCGTGGAGGCTGGAGGAGGTCGACAGTGGAGATGAACAGTATCCCGTGGAGTCCCATTTTGCGGTACGCCACACCCCTCCCGATGAACATGACCCCCGTTTCGACCATAGGAGGTCCGTCTCGTCCGTTTTGCGGTACGCCACAGCCCTCCTAATGAAC
>NC_057797.1:149707301-149740491 GCF_018294505.1 Triticum aestivum
CCCCCGTTTCGACCGTAGGAGGTCCGTTTCGTCCGCTTTGCGGTACGCCACACCCCTCCCGATCAACAGGACCCCCGTTTTGACCGTAGGAGGTCCGTTTCCTCCATTTTGTGGTACGCCACACCCCTCCCGATCAACAGGACCCCGTTCCGAACGTAGGAGGTCCGTTTTCTCCGTTTTGTGGTACGCCTGGCCTTGTTTCCATCGCCTGTTCCGTCCAAGCCCTCCCGATGAACACGGCCACGCATTTCATTCCGACCCAGCCAGTTGGCCCCCACGCATTCCGTTGCCTCCTGATGAACACGACGCATTCCATTGCCTCCCGATGAACACGACACATTCCGTTGCCTCCCCATGAACACGACGCATTCCGTTGCCTCCCCATGAACACGACGACGACGTTGTTTCTCCGTTCCGACCCATCCATGTACACGAGCCCTGGCCGTACGTATGCCCGAGTAGGCGTTCGAGACCCCGACTGTATGTACACATACGTGGCCATATTTTCTTTCTTGCACCCTGACCGCTGTACGTACATGTACATGCTACGTGCGCGCCTCTACTACGACACGTACGCGCCTCTACTACGACACATGCGTGCCTCTACATCCACCAGTATATATGTATGTACACGTTCGCGACCAGAATGACAACACTACGTACGATTCGACCAGGTGGGTCCCGACTGTCAGACACTTCCTTGCCTGCGAAGATGTAGCTGGTGGGTCCCAGCAGTCAGGGGGGCGAATCGTTTTTTTGCCCGGACGCACTTCCTTGCGTGCGAAGATGTAGCTGGTGGGTCCCAACAGTTAGGGGCAAATGTTTTTTTCGCGAAATACGGTGGCCCATCCGGTGGGTCCCCGCTGTCAGGTGGAGGAATAATTATTTTGCACGTAATAAGGAGGCACTTCCTTGCTGCGGCCGTGGACCCAGCTGTCAGCCTCTCCACGTACAGTCCACGTCCGATGGAAGCCATTCCTTGACCATGTTGAGCACGCCGCGCCGAGAGCACTAGGGCGGTGGACGACGGCGAGGCCTAGGAAGGGGATGATGCGGAGCCAGGGAAGATGCGACAGTGGATGCCCATGCGTAGAGGAGTACGGGGGTTCACTGGTTTGCTGCGGTGTGAGGCTGCCGTTGCCGCAGAATAACAGGGGGTGTGGGTGAGTAGAGGGATGGCCTGGCCAACGGTGGGAGTAGTAGGGGGCGGTGAGGCCTCCGCCGCATCGCAGCCGGCCACGGGAGGCAGGAGCACGAGGCACGACCGCGCTGGTTTGGGCGGCTGGAGCAAGAAGACCAGAGGTTGAAGAAGCACTACGGCCGTTGGATGGACATCGTATGGTCACTAGAGCTAGAATCGTGCATATTGACTAAGTTGACAAAGCCCTCCGTCCCCGTCAACTTAGTAGGCCCACAAGTCAGCCTGCCATTATACTGGGTCCCAGCTAACAGGGGGAGTATTCATTTTTTTGTGCGTAATAAGGAGGCACTTCCTTGCGTGCGAAGATATAGCTGGTGGGTCCGAGCTGTCAGTGGCGGTAATGTTTTTTTCGTGAAATACAGAGGCCCTTTCGGTGGGTCCCTGATGTCAGGTGGAGGAATCATTATTTTGCGCGTAATAAGTAGGCATTTCCTTGCGTGCGGCCGTGGACCCAGCTGTCGGCCTCTCCATGTAAAGTCCACTTCAGATGCATGTCGGTCATTGACCACATTGACCAGGCCGCGCCGAGAGCACCAGGGCGGTGGACGATGGCGAGGCCTAGGAAGGGAACGACACGGAGGCAGGGAAGACTCAGCAGTTGTTTCCCACGCGGAGGGGAGTATGACTGTACGAGAGTTTACTGGTTCGTCTGCCGTCGCCGGAGAATAACAGTAGGTGTGGCTGAGTAGAGGGATGGCTAGGCCAGCGATGGGAGTATGGTGGGGCGGTGAGGCCTGCGCGGCAGCACAGCCGGCAGCGGGGAGGAGGGAGCAGGCAGTCCCGCCGGTGCTTGTTTGAGCGGCTGGAGCAGGAAGAGCAGAGATTGAAGAAGCACGACGGTCGTTCGATGGACATCCAACAGTCACTGCTTGTGCGTCAACCTTTTTTTAGGAAAGCCTCAAATCTGTGGAAAACAGCATACAACCCATCTGCCATTATTTCTAATAATTTACAGCCCATTTGCTAATTCTTAAGGGTTTTTTTGGAGCCCATATTCTTTTTGTTAGCATTACAGCCCATATTGTGGCCACGGTTAAAAAATTATACGAAATTTTGCATATTTCGGTGCGGTCCGAACTGTTTTTAATCCCGAAATTTCGACTCACATTCAAACTGATTTTAAAAATAAATGTATAGCAATATAAAATCCAACAAATTCTCCACGCATAAAAATTAATGTAATTTAAAATCTTGAAATGAAAAAAATAGATATTTGAAACTAATTGCCGGTTTGATGTGTTTTCAAAATGTACATCCCATTTCTCATTACTGATAGGCCATTTTCTCGGCCAACCGAATGAAGCTCTCCCCGTCTTGAAAGATTTGCAGCCCAACAGGCCTGACAAAGCGACTTACTTGGCAAATCACAAAAAAACTGGGTTGTGGCCGTGGACCCAGCTGTCAGCCTCTCCACGTACAGTACTCTTCCGATGGAAGTCGGTCGTTGACCACATTGACCACGCTGTGCCGAGAGCACCAAGGTGGTGGACGATGGCGAGGCCTAGGAAGGGGACGACGCGGAGCCGGGGAAGACACAGCAGTGGATGCCCACGCGGAGAGGAGTACGAGGGTTCACTGGTTCGGCTGCGGCGTGAGGCTGCCGTCGCCGCAGAATAACAGGGGGTGTGTGTGAGTAGAGGGATACCCTGGGCCAGCGGTGGGAGTAGTAGGGGGCGGTGAGGCCTCCACGGCATCACAACCGACCATGAGAGGCAGGAGCACGCGGCACGACCGGCGCTGCTTTGGGCGGCTGGAGCAAGAAGACCAGAGGTTGAAGAAGCACTGTGGCCGTTGGATGGACATCGTACGGTCACTGGAGCTAGAATCATTCATATTGACTAAGTTGACAAAGCCCTCCGTCCTCGTCAACTTAGTAGGCCCACAAGTCAGCCACCCACTATGGCGGTTCCGGCAGCGCTGGGGGAAGAAGACAAGAGATTGAAGAAGAATGTCGGCCGTTGGATGTAAATCCAACGCCTTCTTAGGCTTCGACCTACTCGCCCACATGTCAGCCAGTCCATTTGTTTTTGAGTCCATTTGGTGGGCTGGGTGAAACAATGATGTAGCATCTATGCAGCCCGTTTAAATCCCATTTGCATTTCTCGAAATCCGCGGACTTGCTGGGCTGGGTGAAAATATCATGTTGGGCTACACGGAGAAATGTTATAAAAACATAAACACATGATTGCACATCAGTAAAATCTTTGCAAGCTTATGTACGCAATCACTAGGAGTTAATTTGCCAAGTTATATATAAACAATTATTATTATTATTTGTAAGAACTATCAACTTACGAAATAAAATATCATTTTAATTTGATGAGTTAATAGTACGTGGGGTATTATTATTTTTAGGCTAGATGTGGGACAGTTGAGTTGGTTCTAGGGGAAAGTACTGGGAGAAAACTCAGTTTACATCGAAAAAGAAAGTGGGAGAAAATTCAGAGACCTATTGGGTCCACCTGAGGACAGGAATATGTTGGGAGGAAGGAGATTCAAAGCACGGCAGCCGAGTGAACTAGTTTTTTTACGGACAAGTGAACTAGTTTACATACATAAGCGAATAGCCACTAAAAAAAGCAATCAGGTTAATGGGTTCTTAAAAGAAATATTTCAGACAAAACAGATAATTACGACACATAGGCTAATGCATTAAACACTCAGATGATAAAGGTGCTTATAAACAGATAAAGTACAACATCTAGACCTTCCTGGCACGCTTGATCATGACATTGCGGCTGTCCGTGTACTCGTCGGTTACTGGAAGCAGACACGCCCTCATGTCCAAGATCTCCTTGTACATGTCGTAGCATGCGTATGCGTCCTTGGCCGCGTAGGTTATGTAGGCTAGATTCAGAGGTACCTCTCACGTGTCCAGGTCGTCTTCTTTCATGTTGGCATATCAGGGGTCGATGATGGTCTCAGCGAGGTCAACCACAGAGTCCTTCTCCTGCCCATTGCTGATGATCTTGCATTGCTTCTGGATGTCGACAAGCTTGTTGCACCAGATGGCCGAATCGTCGCGTTCTTCCTTCTCTCCACCGTAGCAAAGGTGCAGTCGGCGCTGCCGATGAAACAGGCGAATGCTCCAGAACCTGGTGCAACCATAGGACTGAGGCGAGGCAGAGCTTCACCGAGTCCGTATCGTTGGTGTACATCACATTCAACTTGGTGCAGCCATAGGACTGAACGACGAACTCAAAGGGGAACTCCTTGCTGAAGTCCATATCCAGCAGGCTCACCCCTCGGATGGCCATTGGAGTCTCTTCGAGTGAATGAGTGTGTAGGCGGCAGCAGTTCGTTTTTCAGCTCTTGGGGAACTGTATTCAACTGTAAGCTGAGTGTGTACAGGCGACAACAGTTACTACCCCTCCCTCGTCCGCTGCACGCCCGACAGAAGATGCACCCTCGGTCACACGTCAGTTCACGAGCGGGTCTGTATTGGTACTGTAATAACAAGAGTTAGTGGTCACTTTACTTAAATTTAATTACCTTTAATAGAAATTTATACTTAAAACAAGCAATGCATTCGCTCGTTCTATCAGTGCCACAGGATCAACATGCACAACAATTAGAATTATTATTCTCAGGACGCACACGATCAGCACATTTGTCGCACTTTCACAAACATAATACTACCAAGTTTGAACTGTTTGTTATGGTTGTTGTCCTCTGCATCATCATGCCATGTTTCCCAGCTTGCAAGATTCAGAACCAACAAATAAGATCCAAATAATAAGTACAACAAAGATGCCTACACATCTCATTGATTCCCAGCTTGCAAGATTCATAACCAACAAATAAGATTCAAATAATAAGTACAACAAAGATGCCTACACATCTCACTGATTCCCAGCTTGCAAGATTCAGAACCAACCCATTAGAGCCTTTTGATAAAGTGAATATCGGGATTAAATCCATCTTGGCTAGCCATGTCATACAATTGAAGAACTTGGCAAATGCTCTTGACCGTCACAACATCTGTAGTTGAGTATTCCTGTTTGCACAACATGTTTGCACAACACAAACAAGGAGACAGGAGAGCATGATTTCGCTTTAATAGCGGCCTCCTTGAACTCAACCTCCAGCTCTACTTGGATGAGGTCTGCCTGGAGTTCCATGATTCAATTCATGCGCCTTTTTCTGCAGTTCACCTGAAATGAAGCAAAGATTGCATCATTCAGCTAGTAAGAAATACTTGCTCTTGTGAGCTGGCAGGTTCTTCTTTAGTAGTTGCACTAAAATTGAGGAACATTAAGGTTGGCTGTCCGGCTCATGTAAGGTGCAACTATAATTTTCTTATCCTTTTGTGCAGTTCTACTAAAATAAAGTGCCATTGTGGTGACAGTGACGGCTCCATCTTGCAAAGGCTAATAAAATGTTGCACGAGATTACCAGCAGAACTTGACGGAAATTTTGGAAACTCCAATCACCATTTTGTGCAGTTCCACCAAAATTGAGAGATGTTGCCCACGTGACATTTTAGTTGAACTGCATAAGACACTCATTCCAAAAAAGTGTTTTGTGCAGTTCACCAAAAGGTCACAATAGCAACAAGGTGAAATGGATATCCCTATCTGCACAAAAAGATAGAAAGTAAACAGTTGCTGGTCAATAAGAATATACGAAACATATACAAAATGAAAAGAAGCATCTTAATTATGTTCATGGCAATCACGCAAGGACAGTAGAAATTTAATGTTAGCAATGCTTCATGTTACCAGAAGCATTACATCAACAATGAGATTCCTTAAATATGGGATTACTTTAATGGTGGCATTGCTTGTTTACCAGACACAGTAAATCAACAACAGCTAAAGAGTTGGTTTAAGGGCATGGGACCGTGGGGACACCAGGACACTCAGCAGCATAAATGAGCAACTTACTTATCATACTAGGGAAAATAGCAGGAGTGCCATTGTACTATGTGAGGGCAGCAAATCTAATCCTGGAGACCTTGTACTATGTGAGGGCAGCAAATCTAATCCTGGAGACCTTTTACTATGTGAGGGCAGCAAATCTAATCCCGGAGACCTTTTACTATGTGAGGGCAGCAAATCTAATCCTGAGACCTTTTACTATGTGAGGGCAACAAATCTAATCCTGGAGACCTTTTACTATGTGATGGCAGCAAATCTAATCCTGGACATACTCTGTTGACTTGTCCACCAGCCGCCACTTTCTATCCTTTTTTCAACCAATAATAGATCTGTTCCTCATCCAGTTTGTACTGCGTTTTCCCATTATTTCCCTTTTCAACCAAGAGACCGGTTGGGTATCCGGTCTCTACTACTTTCACCATATTATTTCCTCTTTGAATCAAGTCCTAGATTCATGCTACAACTTCCTCCCTTTCTTCGTTGTTTGAACGAAGCCCTAGATTCGAATGATGAAGTAGCTTTACCTCTAATAATACTAAAAATTAGGTGGCTTTGGAAGAGCTGATGGGAGTAGAAAAAGATGCACATGCAGACACGTGGGGAGCTGGGGCAGTAGAGCAAGGCCGCTTTTGAAGAACTTATACCTGAGGGTCACCGGGATGTCGGCGGTGGCAGGTCGGATCTGTGGACAATACGGCAGGGAGGAAGAAGGGTCGGAGGACCTCCCGAGCCGGCCATGTGTCAGAGAGAACGACACGGGCAGAGGATTTGGCCCCTCCGGCAGCTATGGGTTTCCTCCCTCGGCGGCGATGACCGCGTGAACGATGCACCTTTTAGTCCTCTACACACACCGGCCGAAGGGATCCGGCCGGATCTGTGACCAGCGGTGAGCAGAGAGAAAATGTCGCTACCGCTGTCTTGTTTATATCTAGGGAGGATGAGAGAATGAAGAGAGCAACCCTAGTAAAGCAAGCGCTCAGGCCCCTGCGTCCATATATAGTGGAATGATTATCTTTTTTCTCTCCACAACAAGCGTTTCAATTTGTGTATGTGGCATTAAAGAAAAGAAACTCTCTATTTAAGGTGACTATTGTACGACTCCTACTTACTACTAGTAGTACTACAGTATTGTTCACTTGTGCTCCCCGCCCCTCCATTCATTGAACAACCCCACGGGTAAATAAACATACAGTAAGTACTGTATTTATATAGAACGAACAAGCTCGAACTATTTTCACGTAGTTAAAAGTTGAGGGCGGGGCTTTTCCCGGGGCAGTACGCGCGGCAGTTTTCGGGTAGGGCCAGAAGACTATTTTAATTTTTTTTAAACTTCGAGATGGCCACATAGCATGGAGCCGACCCCAACGATTTTAAGCTTACAGGCACGGTGCACGCTATCCTAGACTACTCTACACATGAAACTGCCACATGAGCGTCCGGGCTGCGCTTGGCTCTTTGCCTCTTCGGGAAGTCGAACAATGATGGAAAACTACTGCACTGGAGGAGTACTACAGTACGCTTCTGGCCATCTGACACCGATTGAACTGCTGCATGTCCACAGCGTGCGGGAGGGAGAGCGTGTAGCGAAAGCTTCTCCTAGTCTTGCCATCCACCACGCTCATGGGCGAGGGAGGGACGCTCCTGCCTTTGCGTGTATGACAGGTGGGCCCGACAGGTGTGTGTCCAACCTGTCATACAGCCAAAGGCACATGCAGTTAAGTCCGCGAAAGAGAGGATAATCCAACTTCTCGTTGATGTACGAGTTGACGCGCCACATCAAAGCACTACACTCGATATATTCCAGTAATTTGCGTGTGTGACTCCCAGATGCAGAGGCCAGGGGTCATCATCCTCCTTTACGAGAAAAAACAGATGCGTGTGTGAGAGCACGAGTGCGTGCGTGCACCTCTTCTCTTCCTGTATAATGTACTACTAAACTCAGAGTGCATGTTTTTGTGGGTGGCACGATGGTGCGTGCGAGAAGTCCCGAGAGATAGTTTTAATGCGTCTGAAAAAAGACTAGCCTAGAGCTCGCCACGCGGCTATTCCTGTCGAATGCCCCATTAACCGTAAGATATGTATACGATGGTGCCAGTTATTGCACGTACACAACAGTACTCCCTCCTTTTCAGATTATAGGGCTTAATTCAAAAATCTCACCAACCAAGATGGTGAGTGGTGGAATATTTTTGTAGTTTGCAAAAGCACCTAATTAATGCACTTGTTTTTCTCAAAAAATTATGTTTATCAATGCATTAATTGCAATGCATGCATGCATGCATAAAGTACATGCATTGGCCAATTTTCTCTTAATACTTGCATGCAATGATTTAATGCACCTTGGAATCCAAACATGTGTTGGGGAACAACCAAATTGAGCCTTATAAAATGGAAAAACTAAAATTTTGAGATAAGCCCTATAAAACTGGAAAGGAGGGAGTAGAAAAAGAAGTACTCCATCCGGGAATAGTGCCACACTTCGAAACTAGAACCGTCAATAAATTTTGAGCTTGCGTCTCGTCACATTCCAAATTACTCCACGCTATATTGAATTGCAAACTTGTTCACACCGATCACAATATAACGGTTTCCCACTTAGGAGCGTATTAGTACTCGGTTATAAATACTAGTATGCCAAGATGACTGCACATTCCTCCTCAACTCCTCATCCACAAAAACAAACAAGTCATTCATCATCCTTCCCTTGCGTCTGCCATGGCCAGCGTGAGTTCTGGGTCGAGAGATTGCCACCAGGGAGAGGCGAGCATGGAAGCGGAAGCACGAGAGATGTCCTACCTCGCTGCGAGAGCAGCCGACATCTCCCGCCACACGGAAGTAGCAGCACAGAGGTCCCGCCGCGCTGCTGAAGCAGCACGGAGGTCCCGCATGCCGTCGATGCAGCAGACTGGTCCGGCCGCGCCGCGGAAGCAGCAGAGATGTCCCACCACGCCATGAATGCAACAGAGATGTCCCGCCGCGCCGCGGCGGCCTGGGAAAATTTCTCGCGGCAGGCGATGACTGTTACAGGCACATGCATGCGATCGTCCATAGCCAGATGGATCAGATCTCCGGCTGGGCGAGGTTGCAGGACGACATGAAAGCCTCATTTGAACAGGCTACCGACGTCATCCGACAACTAAGGGAGGGCAATGAGAGGCTCCGGGCCGAGCGTGACCTGCTGAGGGAGAAGATCGTCCAAAGTGCAGACTAGCAGGAGGAGACCAGTGCTTTGTTGAAGAGGACCGATGTCATCGTCAAGAAACTTATGGGCGAGAATGACATGCTCCGCAACAAGCACCAAAGGCTGGTGGAGGAATCCGTGGATGTTCTCAAGCAGTGTCTTGAGGACACAAAAGAGCTCATCACCGCTCGCCGTGGAGAGTAGTTTCCTGGTTTCTTTTGTTGTAATAATCAGTTTAGGATGTGGATTGTGTCGTCGGTTGTGAAATGTTGGGTTCTAGCGCAGATGTTTGGCCTTTGTTGGCCTCTTGGGATGTTGCGATTTCAATCTGGTAGCTTTTAGTCCTTCGTGTTAGGTTGGAGTTGTGCTGAATTTCTTGTGTATTGTGGTGGTTTTCAGTAATGAAAATCGGAAGGGGCAAGCCCTTCTTTGATAAAAAAATTTAATCGTCCTTATATATTCATCAGTCTTCCTATAAGGCGTAGTAGATGCTATATAGGTCCGTCGGATCTTACATGAAGATCCGTGCTTTCAGATTTTCTTTTTTCTCTCTTAAATCTCAGTCGAGTGAGACATAGCCACGCCATTAAACTGAGGCTCAGGCGCCATTAATGGAGACCTTGGGAGAGAGGTGGACGACAAGTGGAGGTCAAAGGGATCTCCTCCCGATAAGCACGCGTAGGGGTCTGATAGCACGCCTCTCGTACTCAAATAGCTACCCTGCACGACGCCTCCTAGTTAATAAAAAATGGGGACGCATGGCGGCACGTAAATGGTACTAGTAAGTAGAACGCCCACAGTTTCAATAATACATGTGTTTCCGATTGTAACGTGACATCACTTGTTCCAAAATGACTTTGTTGATTGTTAATGTGTGCGCCTTCGCAAATCGGACTGCAAATTTACCTCAACATGTTGGTGCCATGCCATGGCACCAAGCCAAGTTTCATTATTTTCATGCGTGTTTTGGATTTACAGGAATAAAAAAACTAAGTTTCTCAATGTTTCCAACCCAGTCACGACGCCCAGAATTTTGAATTTCATTCCCATTTCTTGCATGGAACCTAGAAATTTACCCGAGGACACACATGTGATTTTTCAACCAACTTTGGTGCACTGGAACATGTGCTTGTATTTCAAATTTGAATTATGCACACAAAGGTGACATGTTCCCTCCCAGAACCACGAGCCTTCTTGAGAGAAGCTCCGATTTGCAAGAAGCTTATACCAAAATTTGTTCCTATTTGGCCAATTTTTTTTACCACGGCATGGTACTACCATGACATGACACCATGCCAAGTTTCATGATTTTAAAACCAAGTTTCTCAATGTTCTCGACCGAGCCACGATGCCCAGATGTTTGAATTTTATTCTCATTTTTTGCATGGGACCTACTCCCTCCTTCCATCTATATAGGGCCTAATGTGTTTTTCAAGACAACCTTTGACTATTGACAAGATTAATAGCACATGAAATGTATACTATGAAAATTATATTATTGGAAGCTCCTTTGACATACAAAATTGAAGGTATGCTTTGTGTAAGTCGCATGTCATATATTATTGCTCTAACATTTGGTCAAAGTTAGCCTCGAAAAATGCATTAGGACCTATATAGATGGAAGGAGGGAGTAGAAATTCACTCGAGGACACAAATGTGATTTGTCAAGCAACTTTGGTGCACGGGAGCATGTGCTTGTAGTTCAAATTTGAATTATGAACATTAAATGACCAAAAACTCAATTAATGTGTAAATAAGGCCAAACGAAGCCGGAATAATTCCAAAATTTAACAGGGCACTCATGTAGTTCTATGTTGCCTTTGTAAATAAACTCAAGGGGGACAACGTATATCATTTCGCACTCAAAGGTGGCACGTTCCCTCTCAGAACCACGAGCCTTCTTGAGAGAAGCTTCAGTTTGCAAAAGCTTATACCAAAATCTGTTCCTATTCGGCCAATTTTTTACCACAACATGGTAGTACAATGACATGACATCCAAGCCAAGTTTCATGATTTTCACACGTGTTTTGGATTTACAAGAATTTTAAAACCAAGTTTCTCAATGTTCTCGGCCAAGCCACGATTCCCAGATGTTTTAATTTTATTCTCATTTCTTGCATGGGACCTAGAAATTCACCCGAGGACACAAATGTGATTTTTCAACCAACTTTGGTGCACGAGAGCATGTGCTTGTAGTTCAAATTTGACTTATGCACATTAAATGACCAGAAACTCAATTAATGTATAAAAAACGACAAACGAACCCGGAATAATTCCAAAATTTAACAGGGCACTAATGTAGTTCTATGTTTCCTTTGTTAAGAAACTCAAGGGGGGCAACGTATATCATTTCACACTCAAAGGTGGCACGTTCCCTCTTAGAACCACAAGCTTCCAAATCGGCCCAATTTTTTTACCACAACATGTTAGTGCCATGACATGACACCATGCCAAGTTTCATGATTTCCAGGCGAGTTTTGGATTTACATGAATTTAAAATCAAAGTTTCTCGATGTTCTCGGCCGAGTCATGACGCCCAGATGTTTGAATTTCATTCTCATTTCTTCCATGGGACCCAGAAATTCAACCAAGGACACACATGTGATTTTTCAACCCACTTTGGTGCACCGGAGCATGTGCATGCAATTCATATTTAGATTATGCACATTAAAAGTCCAGTAACTCAATTAATGTATACAAAGGCCAAATGAACCCGAAATAATTCCAAAATTTAACAGGGCACTCATATAGTTCTATGTTGCCTCTGTAAATAAAATCAGGGGGGCAGCGTATATCGTTTCGCACACAAAGGTGACACGTTCCCTCTCGGAACCACGAGGCTTGTTGAGAGAATCTCCGGTTTTGCAAGAGGCTTATACCAAAACTTGTCCCAATTCAGCCAAAAGTTATACGTATGAAAACAGGGTTTAGATTATCCCAAACATCTCGCTACCTAGACAATAATGTACTATGATTTGAATTCAACATAAAATGGATACAAATATTTGAATTGGAGAGCGTATGGTACATGTAGTTCATACTGAAATATGATTACTGCTATATTTATGTTTTTTGTTATCAAGATAATATTTAAATTATTGTATAACTTGACAACAATCGTATTCAAATAAGGAAAATTGATTCAAATTTAGTCCATATGGTAGACGACAATATATATGTTCACATGGTGGAGTAAAATGTTCATATACGATGGAAGATCAAAATGTACGACTAAATCAATTATAAATCGCAAGGTCACCTAACGATATATTCGAATTCAACATAACGTGGATTCAAAAATTGAAATTCGAGATCATGGCATCTGTAATCATATAAAAAGGGACATTACTCTTTCTTTGGTGGGAATTGATTTGTTTTTTGTTGTTGTTGAGGGAAGTGCGAATCGATTTGGTACTGTGTAGGGCAATCTTGTTCTCCCGATTTTTTTTACATTTTTCTTGTAGTTTTTTCAATGGCATCTATAGCAATATAGTAAAAGGGGACATGACTCTCTTGTGTCTTGTATGGATTGTTTTTTTACACGTTAAGTTTGTTCTGCCGAACAAGGAATCCGCGCCTTGTTATCCCGAAATTTTCAAGCTCGAGTATCTTTTGTCTCACCTGCTTTGAAACTCCCGCTTCTTCAACCCGCGTCGCGCCTTGTTATCCCGAAATTTGGACACGCGCGAGAACTCCCTCCTCATCCTAAATCTCTCCCGTAGCCCAGACATGCGAAATCCCCCTTCTACCCCTCAGCCGGAAATGAAGCTCCACGTCGCGGTGTCAAAACCGGTGGGGGTACGCTGGTAACTTACCCTACATTTCGGACAAGCGCGTCCCTAAGCTTGGCTCCCCTCCCCCTTCGCCCCCCCCCCATTCGTACACCGAGGCCGCCAAAACCCGCGAAACCCCACGCTCCTATGTCGGCCTCCCGACCGCCGCCCAGCCTGAGACTCTTCCTCGACTACGTCGTCCACTGCAACAGCTCGCCATCCCTCATCCACCGCACCGGATGAGGATCCGTTGTCGATCTCGTCGTCCCACCGGATCAGCCGCCCCGTCCTCCACCTCCAAGGAGCTGCCCCGACGTTCGCCTCGTCTATCGCGCCACCTCAATCCCCACAGCACCGTCTTGACCTGCCCCACCGGAACCGCAGCACCCTCACCAATTCCTCCGATGAAGCCGAGGCCAACTCGGCGCCACCAAGGAGGTTCTGCACTCACCGCTGCATTTTATCTTTTATTCGATCTCACAGGGCTGCCGGTGCTCGATACCAAGTAGACATGGCGTGTATCCATCGACGGCGCCATCGCCGGTCACATCATCCACGGCGTCTCTCCCCCATGTCGTTGCTTCCTCGGCGGCGACGTCCACAACGGCACTAGCTACAGCTGCTCCAGCTCTCGCTCGCGCTGCAACTCTGTTCTTGCTGTCGGTCGCGCTGCTGCGCTGCTGCTGCTTTCGTTCGTGTTGCTGCTCTGCTCTTGCTCTCGCTTGCGCTGCTACTGCTGCTGCACGATCTCCGGCAGCTACAGGAGTTGCTGCTTCAGCACTCGCTCGCGGTGCTACTGCACGACTTGCTCTCTGCTAGTGCGTTCCCTGCTCGAGCGTCTGCTGATTTAGATCACTGCTTCTCTGCTACTAGTGCTCGAACGCCCTAAACATCTATTGCAATGCTCTGTTACTAGTTCAATCAGTTTCGATAGTAAAATTCAGTTTCAACTATGAAGTTCATTTTCTCCAGTTAAGTTCAGAGTGAATGGTACTTACAACATCTGTCGGAGCGGCCGTGGCGCGGGTGATGCGTTTTACATCTATCACTTTTTGGTGATGTATTTTACATCATCTATTGCAGATGATATTAGGGTCCCACTTCATATTAACATTGTTTATCTTGTCATGCTTCAGCCTCGTCGCCGTACACCTTAGCGGAGCTGCTCCAATGATGAAACCGTCCATCACAGCGGAGCAGTACCCTCGGCGTCGTTTCCAGAGGCCTTGGATCTTCTTCCCCGCCTCCGACAGTCACACCAGCATCATCACCATCCTCCACGTCCAACCCAATGATGTTGAGGTCCACAAGGCTATGCCAAAGAGGTTGTACACTCGTCACATCACTTTGTTTCTCTATTCCTCTGTTCTTCCAATTCATGTGAGCCAAACACCCAGGTTGACTGAAATCCTATGTTTCCAAATGCTCTGTTATGCACGTGCATTCCTATCCTATTCCTGTGTTTTTCTGTCCCTGCGTTTATAGAATCCTCCAATTCTAAGGAGCCCTTACAGATTTACTTCATTTTCAGATAGGCGTCAAAGAAAACTCTGTGTGTTATGTCTTGCTCCTGCCGTGCCGTCATCCACCCCACCTGAGATGCACCATCGACAGAAGCGTTCACTGCAGCAGAGATCCCCCTGCAGACTTCCTCTTGCTGCCTCAGATCATCTTCCCCATTGCCGGCAGCCACGCCAACTGCATTACCATCATCGACTGAGCAGATGAACCTGAGGACTACACAATTCTGGAAGAGAGGTCGCAGTCTTTCGTGTTTGCTTACATTATTACATCGGTTATTATTACCTACTACTTTATCGTTCAATCTTGAGTTTTGAATTGCCCATGGGTCTCATATCAAGCTAGCAACGAATAGTATCTGTCTACTATCTTGTTCATCTGGGGTCTTCTATGTGGTTCTTGTTGGGTGGGCAACAAACAATAGATGATCCATTGTCTATCTTTTTAAACTGAAGCTATAATCTACCTGCTATCATTAGTTTTGAATCCATCCACTCGTTTGCTACCATCAGTCTTGATTTTTGCATGCACCCCTTAGGCCTTACAAAATCTAACTATTTTTTTATTATGCATGTCAGATATTGTATACAATCGTACTGAACATGTAGAGAAAAAGAGAAGACCGTTGTGTGCGAATATAATGTCATGCAGACGCCACTCCATGGTGGGCAAAGTGCCCCCTCCTGCATTTCCAGATTGTATTCCAGAGGAAGATAACTGTTCAGATGGAGATTCAGAAGGAGCCGGCCACGCCTGTTTACCACCTGAGGTGTTTGCTCTAACCTGGCATGCTGATGTTGGTCATATCATCAATATGGCGCCTTGCATTGCTTACATTATACATCTTATATGTCATCAGCTTAGTTTAGATTTGCTTTGTGTGAATGCCACCTGTTTGGTTTCTATATCATACGCCCAACATTCCTAAATATTTGTCTTTTTAGAGATTTCAACAAGTGACTACATACGGAACAAAATGAGTGAATCTACACTCTAAAATATGTCTATATACATCCGTATGTGGTAGTCCATTTGAAATCTCCAAAAAGACAAATATTTAGGAATGGAGGGAGGATATGGGAATTATGCAATGCCATCTTCTTTAGCCAGGCATCATGTACGTGAATCATGCAATGCCATCCTGTTTAGCCAGTCATCGTATATGTGAATTGTATCGTGCCATATTTTTTCCATAATGTATTCCATTTGTCAACAATGTTTATACATTCATCTACTCTTCCTGTGCATCAGCCATTTGAATCGATCATGGGAAAATCTGGAGTGAAAACAAGGTCTTCTGAGCAGTCAGTGCTACATGTCGATGTAGATTTCTTGCTGGTTACAAATAGATCCTCAGAGGAGGATTCAGAGAGAGATGACCAGTCGTATCCCCCCCCCCCCCGAGGTGCATGCTCTAACTTGGCTGGGTTATATTGCTCATATCATGCATATGGTGTCTTGCATTGCCATGCCATCTACTTAGATTAGACATGCTTTGTGTGAATGCCTCCTGTTTGCTTTCTATATTAGATATGTGAATTATGCAATCCATGTTTTTCAGCCAGTTATCATATATGTGAATTATGCACCGCCATGGAGCCAGGCATCTATATGTGAGTTATCTCATGCCATCTTTTTTTCATTATATATTCCATTTGTCGACTATCTGTGTATATTGAACTACTCTTCATGTGTATCAGCCATTTGAGCCAGTTATGGAAAAATCTAGAATGAAAACAAGGTCTTCAGAGCAGGCAATGGTACCTGTTGAAGCATATATCTCGATGGTTATAGGGAGCTCCTCGGAGGAGGATTCAGAGACAGATGACCAATCCTATATCCCACCTGAGGTGTATGCTCGAAGTTGCAATGTTTATATTTCTCATATGATGCATATGGTGTCTTGCATTGCTTATTTTAGACATCATATGCATAATATTGAATTCTATCTGCTTAGTTTAGAGATCATACATGCGAGTGCCAGCTGCTTAGTATATGAATCAATTATGTCAATTATATCATGCTATCCTGTATACTTAGACAACATGTATGTGAATTATTTCATCCCAACCTATTTTAGAAAGACATCATATAGTTTTGTCATATCATCCTGTTTAGGTACTCATCATATGTTGAATTATGCCATTATATCATGTTAAGTTATCCATCATATATCTGAAACTATGTCATGTTATCCTGTTTAGTTAGGCATCATATATGTGAAATTGTGTCATGTTGTCCTGTTTGGTTAGACAACATATATGTGAATTACCACATCTGTCTATCATACAATCTATGTACATTCAATTTCTTTTCTTGTTTATCATCCATTTGAATTGGAGGGGGTGATGGCAGTATCTAAGGGAGCAAAAACCCGTTATTCACAAAAGATAGTGCTACCCGTCGATGCAGATAGAACCATGGCTGTACTGGCCCACAAACTAGCCCCACCACACATAATCGAGACTCTTCCAGATTGCACACTTACACCGTTGGGCAGAGAACTAGCTACAACCCATCTAACCGCAACCCCAGCGGATAGTAACCCACTTATAGTTGACAAAGCACCATGTCCACCACAGAGTACCCCCACACGAGCAGTTTGTAAAGCTACTGTAATGCCCAAAACACGAAGACCACCACATCTAACCCAAACTCCACGTTTAAAGCGGGAGAGCAACTGTTCTTAGGTCAGATTCCGTAGCTATGGTCCATACTCCTTTGCTGTTGCATCACTGTATTTACTCATACCAACTACTTTCGAATTTGAAGGATCCAATTGAAACTCCAATGGCGCAACAGGTATGTTTGAAACCTATTTCTTTAACTGGATTGCTGTTCTAACTTCTTGCTCTATGTTGATTTTAGTTTAAGTTGTATAAACAGTTATGTTCTCATGTGATGCACATTACAAGTGCTGCCAATGCTGTGTAGTTTCTCACACTTATATTCTGTCTATGCTGTTGTGTCTTAAAAATATATGAGTTGAACTATGTCTCTATCTTGACTAAGGAACATAAACTAGAATGATATGGACAATACAGTGACCATAGTACATAGATATATGTTAGTTTCATCCTGTTATCCTGTCCACCTTACTACTGAACCGGTTTACCAAAATGAGTTTCATATACTATAAGCTAAACCTGTAATGTGTCTGCTTGTTTCTCTTGTAGTATGCAAACTGGATATTGGAGAAGAGCACCCCACTATGCAATGGTAGAGAAAGTAATGCAGATAAGGTTCAAGATAGTGAGACAACCCTGTTGGTCTCCAAGAAAGGTGATAAAAATGATCTTGTAGACAGTGAGAAAACCCCACAGTCCTGTGTTGATGTAGTGTTCAAGTTACTGTCCAGTACCGCTGGCAGAAGCTCTTTGAACTCGCTGCCTGAATCACTTTGACTTCTTCAGTCTCAGCTACAAGCTGAAAGGCACCAGTCAGCTGTGCTGCGGCAAGAAGCCGAAGGACTGAGGAAGTCCCTGCAGAATTCAGATGCGTACTTTCTTGTGCAACAGCAAGCGCTGGAGGATTTAAGTGCCAAACAAGAGAAAGTTAATAAGCTTGCTAAGCATCTTGCCAGCATTATGGGTACCCAGGATATTGTTTCTTGAACTCTTCTGAAGTGGTTTCAGTTCTGGACTTGTTTTGCTGCGGCGTTTATATGCTGCTTTGTTCCCTATATTTGCACTGGTGGTGAACTTTGATGCCCAGTGGATGTAATATGTGTAATAGCCATGATAGCCTAGCATAAGTTGCTTGCTTATTTATTTCCTTGTTGTCTTGTTTATTTGTTTGCTTGTAGTCAGTGCAGTTCTTTTTCCGCGGTTTGCTAGTGGCTGCAATAACCTATTTTCTAAAACTAGGCCACAATAACCATGGGCTAATATTTACTGTAGTGACACTGGGCCTCCTACAGGCCGTAGAAACAGTGGGCCTTCTACGGGCCGTAGAAACAGTGGGCCTTCTACGGGCCGTAGAAACAGTAGGCCTTCTACGGGCCGTAGAAACAATGGGCCTTCTATGGGTCGTAGAAACAATGGGCCTTCTACGGGTCGTATCATCGATTTGCCAAACATGGGCCAATAACAGGCCGCATTATGGCCGTAAACGGGCTAGAGTTGGAATCGTCCGTTCATGGGCCGACCATAACGGGCCATCGTTAATAGGCCGTATTTGATGACGCTATGAAAACGGCCCAACGTATTAACGGACCACAAACGGGCCGACTGTAACCACGGGCTGAATTTGCCCACAAGCAGAAAATGACAGTAACGGGTCGTAAGTAAACGAATGCTGGAAATGAGCCCAAGAATAAATGGGCTCTGAGAAGGCTGAAAGATAACATGGGCTGGAAATGACCCAACAGAATAATGGGCCGTTAATGGGTATAAAGTGATACACTGTTCATTACGGGTCAGTTTCACCACGGGCCGTTAATGGGTGTAAAGTGATACACTGTTCATTACGGGCCGGTTTCACCACGGGCCGTTAATAGGCCAAGAGTTACATAGGGCCTCATATGGGCTGAAAGACGTCATGGGCCATACATGGGCCAGAAGTGAAAAAGGGCCAGAATCATATTGGATGGCCCAGATGACGCTACTGGTCCTAATTCGGATAGGGCGTAATGGGCCTTGGGTTAGCGGGCTGTAAATGGGCTATATGCGAACAGACCGTTAACAGGCTTTCCATGGGCCGGCCCGCCACCTTTTGACCAAGTCAAACAGGCCGACCTTTTCACAGGAATGGGCCTCTATTGGGCCGTGCCACATGTCGACGTATCATAGGCGCCTTCTGTCCAATGAGTAGATGACATCTGTCCCAATGATGAGCCGACACGTGTTTCCTCCAGCCAATGATGATTTTACACGTGGAAAATCCCCATTGGTCGGGGCTGTTAACGGGTTATCGGATCCAAAACCCGACCCGATAGCTTAACGGTGTTCCGTTATGGTGGATGCCATGTGTCGGTCACCCTTGACGAAAGCACTTCTGTGACGCGCGATTTATCGTCATGGAAGTGCACACTTCCGTGATGATAATTTTGGTAATGTCATGGAACACTTCTACGACAGCACATGTATGACTATCTTTATTCTGTCATAAAATCGTCATGGATGTACATGCATGACAAAAAATGCGACCTACTGTGACAAACACGTATCATCACGGAAGTGTATTTTTTGTAGTGAATGGAGAGTTCTCGGTTAAATCTATGTATTTGGATGTTATTAACTCTAGCGGGATTCCTAGAATGAAATATGTTTGGAAAGTTAAAGTACCTTTGAAAATCAAAGTGTTTATGTGGTTTGTGCATAAACAAGTTATTTTAACTAAGGATAATTTGGCAAAACGCAATTGGACATGATCTACAAGATGTAGCTTTTGCGACCAACATGAATCAATCAAACACCTCTTTCTTGATTGTCATCTGGCAAAAATTATGTGGCGGTCAGTTCACATAGCTTTTAACACTACTCCTCTGAATTCTATCAACACGTTATTTGGGACGTGGCTTGATGGGATAGATTCCGATACAGCGAGTCATATTCATGTAGGAGTATGTGCTTTATTATGGGCAATCTGGAACTGCAGAAATGATTTGGTCTTTAACAGAACATCAAATATTTATTTTTTGCAGGTTATCTTTAGATCCACTGCGTTGATCCTTATGTGGTCGCAACTCACTCCGACGGAGGCCAGGGAGCGTTTGGTTACTGGGTCTTTTTGATGGGAGATGGTAGCACCGGATATTTTCAACCGGTTTGGATGGCGGTCATGTAATAGGATAGGAATTTAGTATTCCTACCTTTTTATGCCAGCCGGTTGTGGCTTTTCTACTACTGTTTAGCTCTTCGTGAGCCTTTTTTGTTCTTTGTTCGAGACTTGGAGACTTATGTTGAACCTTTAGCTTTTTGATAATATTGGCCGTATGCATCGTTCTGATGCAGAGGCTGGGGCGAACCCCCCTTTTCGAAAAAAACTAGAACAAAATATGACTCTATGTGAATGCCTCCGGCGGTGTACCGGGATATGCAATGAATCAAGAGTGACATGTATGAAAGAATTATAAAGGTGGCTTTGCCACAAATATGATGTCAACTACATGATCATGCAAAGCAATATGACAATGATGAAATGTGTCATAAAAACGGAACAGTGGTGAGTTGCATGGCAATATATCTCGGAATGGCTATGGAAATGCCATAATAGGTAGGTATGGTGGCTGTTTTGAGGAAGGTATATGGTGGGTGTATGATACCGATGAAAGGTGCGCGGTATTAGAGAGGCTAGCAATGGTGGAAGGGTGAGAGTGCGTATAATCCATGGACTCAACATTAGTCATAAAGAACTCACATACTTATAGAAAAAATCTATTAGTTATCAAAACAAAGTACTATCTGCATGCTCCTAGGGGGGATAGATTGGTAGGAAAAGACCATCGCTCGTCCCCGACCGCCACTCATAAGGAAGACAATCAATAAATAAATCATACTCCGACTTCATCACATAACGGTTCACCATACGTGCATGCTACGGGAATCACAAACTTTAGAACAAGTATTTCTCAAATTCACAACTACTCAACTAGCATGACTGTAATATTACCATCTTCATATCTCAAAAGAATTATGAAGTATCAAACTTCTCATAGTATTCAATGCACTTTTTATGAAAGTTTTTATTGTGCCCATCTTAGATGCCTATCATATTAGGACTAATTTTATAGCCAAAGAAAATTACCATGGTGTTCTAAAAGACTCTTAAAATAATATAAGTGAAGCATGAGAGATCAATAATTTCTATAAAATAAAACCACCTCCGTGCTCTTAAAAAGGTATAAGTGATGCACTAGAGCAAAATTATCTAGCTCAAAAGATACAAGTGAAGCACATAGAGTATTCTAACAAATTGTGATTCATGTGTGCCTCTCCAAAAGGTGGATGATTGTGGTAAACTAAAAATCAAAGACTCAAATCATATAAGACGCTCCAAGCAAAACACATATCAATGGTGAATAAAAATATAGCATCAAGTAAAGTTACCGATGGACGAAGACGAAAGAGGGGATGCCTTCCGGGGCATCCCCAAGCTTAGGCTTTTGCTTGTCCTTGAATTTTACCTTGGCGTGCCATGGGTATCCCCAAGCTTAGTCTCATGCAACTCCTTATTCCAAAATCCATCAATTCTTTATCCAAAACTTGAAAACTTCACAACACAAAACTCAACAGAAAATCTCATGAGCTCAGTTAGTATAACAAAACAAACCACCACTTCAAGGTACTGTAATGAACTCATTCTTTATTTATATCGGTGTTAAACCTACTGTATTCCAACTTCTCTATGGTTCATATCCCCCAATACTAGCCATAGATTCATCAAAATAAGCAAACAACACACAAAAAACAGAATCTGTCAAAACAGAACAGTCTGTAATAATCTGTAGGTTTCGAATACTTATGTAACCCCAAAAATTCTTAAATAAATTGGTGGACGTGAGGAATTTGTCTATTAATCATCT
The DNA here is from genome assembly GCF_018294505.1 of Triticum aestivum. NCBI lineage: Eukaryota > Viridiplantae > Streptophyta > Magnoliopsida > Poales > Poaceae > Triticum > Triticum aestivum. The sequence continues at coordinate 149,729,383 of NC_057797.1, forward strand.
TCAAAAATAACCATCCTAATCTCACTCTCCAGTAAAAAATGGCAGCTAATCTCGTGAGCGCTAAAGTTTCTGTTTTTTACAGCAAGATCACAAAGACTTCCCCCAAGTCTTCCCAAAGGTTCTACTTGGCACAAACACTAATTAAAAACATAAAACCACATCTAAACAGAAGCTAGATGAATTATTTATTACTAAACAGGAACAAAAAACAAGAAACAAAAATAAAATTGGGTTGCCTCTCAACAAGCGTTATCGTTTAACGCCCCTAGCTAGGCATAAAAACAAGAATAGGTCTAGGTATTGTCATCTTTGGTATGCAATCCATAAGTGACTCTCATAATAGATTCATAAGGTAATTTAATTTTCTTCCTAGGAAATTTTTCCCTGCCTCTTATTAAAGGAAATTGAAATCTAATATTTCCTTCTTTCATATCAATAATTGCACCAATCGTTCTAAGGAAAGGTCTACCAAGAATAATAGGACATGTAGGATTGCAATCTGTATCAAGAACAATGAAATCTACGGGAACATAATTCCTATTTGCAACAATAGAACATCATTAATATTTCCCATAGGTTTCTTAATAGTGGAATCCGCAAGATGCAAATTTAAAGAACAATCATCAAATTCACGGAAACCTAACACATCACACAAAGTTTTTGGTATCGTGGAAACACTAGCACCCAAATCACATAAAGCATATCATTCACGATCTTTAATTTTAATTTTAATAGTAGGTTCCCACTCATCATAAAGTTTTCTAGGCATAGACTTATAATTCAAGCTTTTCTTCATAAGATTGCATTAAAGCATCAACGATATGTTTGGTAAAAGCTTTATTTTGATCATAAGCATGAGGAGAATTTAGCATGGATTGCAACAAGGAAATACAATCTATCAAAGAGCAATTATCATAAATAAATTCCTTGAAATACAAAATAGTGGGTTCATTGCTATGTAAAGTCTTGACCTCTTCAATCCCACTTTTACCAATTTTTGCATCAAGATTAAAAATCCGAATCATTGGGACGCCTTTTAGCTAAAGTTGACTCATCTCCAGTCCCATCGTTATCAAGATTCATATTGAAAAACAAAGATTTAATAGGAGACACATCGATCACTTTTAGATCGTCATCCTTATTATCGTGAAAACTAGAAGAACACGCTTTTATAAAGCAATCTTTTTTAGCACGCATCCTAGCGGTTCTTTCTTTGCACTCATCAATGCAAATTCTCATAGATTTGAGAGATTCGTTGATATCATGCTTAGGTGGAATAGATCTAAGTTTCAAAGAATCAATATCAAGAGAAATTCCATCCATGTTCCTAGCCAACTCATCAATCTTAGGCAATTTTTCTTAAACAAAGCATTGAAATTCTTTTGCGAAATCATAAATTCTTTAACACTAGTGTCAAAATCAGAGGGCATCTTATTAAAATTTCCATAAGAGTTGTTGTAGGAATTACCATAATTATTAGAGGAATTACTAGGAAACGGCCTAGGATTAAAGTTTCCTCTATACGTGTTGTTACCAAAATTGTTCCTACCAACAAAATTCACATCCATAGATTCATTATTATTCTCAATCAAAGTAGACAAAGGCATATCATTAGGATCAGAAGAAACACTCTTATTAGCAAACAATTTCATAAGGTCATCCATCTTTCCACTCAAAACATTAATCTCTTCTATCGCATGAACCTTTTTACTAGTAGATCTTTCGGTGTGCCATTGAGAATAATTAACCATAATATTATCTAGGATTTTAGTAGCTTCTCCTAAAGTGATTTCCATAAAAGTGCCTCCCGCGGCCGAATCTGAAATATTTCTAGAGGCAAAATTTAATCCAGCATAAAGATTTGTATGATCATCCATAAGTTTAATCCATGTGTAGGGCAATTACGTATCATTAATTTCATCCTCTCCCAAGCTTGTGCAACATGCTCATGATTAAGTTGCATAAAATTCATAATATCGTTTCTAAGAGAGATGATCTTAGAGATAAAAGACTTAGAGATAAAAGCATCTTTGCACTTATTCCATGAATCAATACTATTTTAGGAAAAGAGGAAAACCAAGTCTTAGCACGATCTCTAAGAGGAAATGGAAATAGCTTCAATTTAACAATATCATTATCCACATCTTTCTTCTTTTGCATATCAAACAAATCAACAAAGCTATTTAGATGGGTAGCGGCATCTTCACTAGGAAGGCCAGAAAACGGATCTTTCAGAAGAAGGTTCAGCAAAGCAGTATTAATTTCACAAGATTCGGCATCGGGAAGAGGAGCAATCGGAGTGCTAATAAAATCATTATTGTTGGTATTGGAAAATTCACATAATTTAGTATTGTCTTGAGCCATCATGACAAACAATCCAACACACAAGCACACAAGAAGCAAGCAAAAGGAGGCGAATAGAAAAGAGGGTGAATGGAAAAGAGGGCGAATAAAACAGCAAGGGTGAAGTGGGGAAGAGGAAAACGAGAGGCAAATGGCAAATAATGTAATGTGAGGGATAAGAGTTTGTGATGGGTACTTGGTATGTCTTGACTTGTGCATAGATCTCCCTGGCAACGGCACCAGAAATCCTTCTTGCTACCTCTTGAGCATGCGTTGGTTTTCCCTTGAAGAGGAAAGGGTGATGCAGCAAAGTAGCGTAAGTATTTCCCTCAGTTTTGAGAACCAAGGTATCAATCCAGTAGGAGATTACATGCAAGTCCCTCGTACCTGCACAGACAAACAAGAACCTCGCAACCAACGCGATAAAGGGGTTGTCAATCCCTTCACGGTCACTTACGAAAGTGAGATCTGATAGAGATAATAAGAAAAGTATTTTTGTTGTACAGATTGGAAAATAAAGATTGCAAAAATAAACGGCGACGAAATGGCTAGTTGACGGGAGATTAATATGATGGAGAGTAGACCCGGGGGCCATAGGTTTCACTAGTGGCTTCTCTTAAGAAAGCAAATTCTACGGTGGGTGAACAAATTACTGTCGAGCAATTGATAGAAAAGCGCATAGTTATGAGAATATCTAGGCATGATCATGTATATAGGCATCATGTCCGCGACAAGTAGACCAAAACGATTCTGCATCTACTACTATTACTCCACACATCGACCGCTATCCAGCATGCATCTAGAGTATTAAGTTCATAAGAACAGAGTAACGCATTAGGCAAGATGAGATGATGTAGAGGGATAAACTCAAGCAATATGATATAAACCCCATCTTTTTATCCTCGAGGGCAACAATACAATATGTGCCTTGCTGCCCTTACTGTCACTAGGAAAGGACACCACAAGATTGAACCCAAAGCTAAGCACTTCTCCCATTGCAAGAAAGATCAATCTAGTAGGCCAAACCAAGCTGATAATTCGAAGAGACTTGCCAAGATATTAAATCATGCATAAAAGAATTCAGAGAAGAATCAAATATTGTTCATAGATAATCTTGATCACAAACCCACAATTCATCGGATCTCGACAAACACACCGCAAAAAGAATTACATCGAGTGGATCTCCAAGAGAATCGAGGATAACTTTTTATTGAGATCCAAAGAGAGGGAAGAAGCCATCTAGCTAATAACTATGGACCCGAAGGTCTGTGGTAAACTACTCACACATCATCAGAGAGGCTATGGTGTTGATGTAGAAGTCCTCCATGATCGATTCCCCCTCCGGCGGAGCGCTGAAAAGGCCCCAAGATGGGATCTCACGGGTACAGAAGGTTGCGGCGGTGGAAATGGAGTTTCGTGGTGCTCTCGGATGTTTTCGGGGTATATGAGTATATATATAGGCGAAAGAAGTAGGTCAGCGGAGCCACGAGGGTGGGGGGTGATGAAGCTATGTACCTAGGATTGGGTCATGGATCTGTCCAAGATACCCTCCCCAAGGGAACCTCTAAAAGAACCAGAAGCAGTCGAAGAAAAATCATCATCCACTCGACCACTCGACAGTCTTGAAGACACTCGACGATACAAGAAACCACTCGGAGTGTAGAAGGCCTAACATCACTCAGGATGGCAATGGTCGGTCATTCACTCTGTAACCTTAAAGATCATTTATTTCTCTTTATTACTAGCGTTACCAGTAATGCCCTGCCTTAATGTACATTGAACCCTTTGTAACGTGGGCTGGCTGGGGTCCTGGCGCACTCTATATAAGCCACCCCCTCCTCCGGGACAAGGGTTCGCACCCCCTGTAACTCACACACATATATCCAGTCGACCGCCTCCGGGCTCCAAGACGTAGGGCTGTTACTTCCTCCGAGATGTAGGGCTGTTACTTCCTCCGAGAAGGGCCTGAACTCGTAAAACTCGCGTGTACAACTCTTCCATAGCTAGGATCTTGCCTCTACATACCTACCCCCATTCTACTGTCAGACTTAGAACCATGACAGTTGGCGCCCACCGGGGCAGGTGTCTTAGCGACTTGTTGGAGAGGTTGCAATTTTTCCAATCCCCTTCATCATGGTTTCAGGTGGAGGTTTGGCTGAGGGCCGCGAGATCCGTCTCGGCGCACTCATGTTTGTCACCGACGACTCCGCTTGGCCGCAGGAGGCTCCACTCGACGTCAACGCGCTCCCCGCCTGCGGAGCAATGCACTTGCGCGTGTGCGTCCGTGACGTCCTCCTGCGGCAGCCGTCGACCCAGTATCAATCGGCTCCTGCAGTTTCTCCCCTCCCTGCGGCCCGCCGGAGCAAGCGTTCCGGCCGATCGAGGCTTCAGCGGTGGGTGAAGCGTGCGGTGGCTCGCCAGTCGGCCACCCCTCAAGTCGCGGCAATCGAGCCTGACAAAACTCTCCACAACTTGTTCGATCTGTCGACTAGCTCCGTAGAGACTGCATCCGAGTGCGATAGCAGCGACCCAGCGGCGGAAGTTTTGATGGTCAATGGGCCACGCAGTCCTCCTGGCTTCACCCGTGAAGACGGAGGCGATGGGGACGGTGATCCGTTGCGCGTTCATGAAGAGTACCGCCCCTAACCCCTATCTTCGCAGCGGAGAGAAGAACTTCACCGTCGGAACATGGATGCACTTCACACTCCTATCATTGGAGAAACCCCTGAGGCCTAGGCCTTGGAGGAGGCGCGCCTGGCCAACTTGGCTGAGCGCACTCGACTGGAGAATCTCTAGCGCGCACTCGACAAGCATGCTCCTGAATCCAGTCGACGTCAACTCTTTCCGCCTCTGACTCACGTATATTGAACTCCGATCCAGAATCTCGCAGCTGCAGCCCGGATAGTGGAGTCAATCCAACCTTCCCAGTTAGAAGCTGGTCGAGGTCTGGTGCAGATTCGAGCTTTGCTCCGCGCGGCAGGAGAGCAGAATATAGCAATATCTCAATCGCGGAATAGGATCCATAGCAGGCCCGTGGTTGCAGACACAGTTCAGTCGGCTCATAGCCCAAGATCGCCCCCGAGGTGTGAGGGATGTGGAGACCGACAAGATCAGTACAGAAACCGTGAGCAGTATGATCACCGAGTCGATCGCGATGATCGTCGTCGAGTGCCCACACCTCCCCCAAGGAGTGGGTCGTACGTGCCTCGGCAGCATAATGACAGACGCCCTCACAGTATGGGGCGAGGGATTCCAGTCGACCCCAGAGAGCCAGACTTTGATGCGAGATCTATTCTCGTTCAGGGCTTGGTCGATAGAAACAGAGCTCACCGAGAGGGTCGTGACAGAGATATACCGACCAGCAGCAGGATGCATTTCTCAGGTCCGGAGTGCTTCAGCAGAGCCAATAGGGCTGCAGTGATTCCCCCCAACTTCAGGTTGGCGACTGGAGTCAGTAAGTTCACTGGTGAGTCCAAGCCTGATACTTGGCTTGAAGACTACCGAGTGGCTGTCCAGATTGGTGGCGACAATGATGAAGTGGCCATGCAACACCTTCCTTTGATGCTGGAGGGCTCGGCTAGAGCATGGCTGAATCAGTTAGCACCAAGCAGTATTTATACTTGGGAAGATCTTGCCCGAGTATTTGTCAGAACATTCAAAGGTACTTGCAAACGGATGGCAGGGCTGACCGAATTACAGTGTTGCATGCAGAAACCGAATGAGTCTTTGAGGGATTATATCCACAGATGGATCACGTTGCATCACACGATGAAGAATGTGTCTGATCATCAGGCAATTTGTGCCTTTAAAGAAGGCGTCAAGTATCGGGAGTTGAATATGAAGTTCGGTCGGACAGGAGATATGACTCTGACTCGGATGATGGAAATTGTCACCAAGTATGCCAACGGTGAAGAAGAATACCGACTCCGGAGTGGCAAGCACAAAACAGTCGCCCATGAAACTGGAGGAGGAAACTCCAGTCGGAAACAGAAGTGCAAGGCCGAGCCAGCCGCTCCTGGTGAAGCCTTGGCTGTGACTCAAGGAAAGTTCAAGGGGAAGCCCAAGGGGCCGTGGAACCCAAAGAAAGTAAAATATCAAGATGGAAATGATGTGCTGGATTTGCCATGTCACATCCACACCAAAAAAGATGAAGAGGGTAATTTCATTTACCCGAAGCATACCACTCGACAGTGTCGACTCCTAATCCAATAGTTCCGAGAGAAACAGCCCAAGGAAAAGGAGAAGGAAGCAGACAAGGTTGAAGATGAGGAAGAGGATGATGATGGTTATCCCCACATGATTTCCACCTTGATGATTTTTGCTGACGTTGAGAGTAAAAGTCGATTGAAAGTCATCAACAGGGAAGTGAACATGGTCGCTCCGGTGACACCCAGTTATTTGAAGTGGTCCCAGACTACCATTACGCTCGACCAGTCCGATCACCCAGCGCACATAGCCACCTCTGGGAGGCAAGCGTTGGTGGTCGACCCAGTAGTCGAAGGCACCCGACTGATAAAGGTTCTGATGGATGGTGGCAGTGGCCTGAATATACTATATGTAGAGACGTTGAAAGGAATGGGCATTCCGATGTCCAGACTCAGTGAGAGTAATATGAGTTTCCATGGGGTCATTCCAGACAAGAAGGCTGCATCACTCGGCCAGATTGCTCTCGACATGGTTTTTGGTGATTCCAAGAATTACTGCAAAGGAAAGTTGACATTTGAAGTTGTGGATTTTCAGAGTGCCTATCATGCTATTCTGGGCAGGCCAGCTTATGCACGTTTTATGGCTCGACCATGTTACGTGTACCTCAAATTGAAGATGCCTGGTCCCAACGGGGTGATCACTATCACTGGTAATCGAAAGAAGGTGGAAGAGTGCTTCCAGAAGGGTTCAAAGATCGCCGATGCACATATGGCCGTAGTAGAATTGCAAGGATATCAGAAAAATGCAGATCCAAGTGATTTATTGCGAGCCAAGAAGCCCGCCACAGATTCAGCATTCCAGTCGTCTGGCGAGACAAAGTCGATTCACATTCACCCGACAGACCCCAATGCTGCTCCGACTCACATTTCAACCATACTCGACTCCAAATAGGAAGAAGCGCTCATCCAATTCCTCCGTGAGAACTGGGACATCTTTGCATGGAAACCTTCGGACATGCCAGGTGTTCCCAGGGGACTAGCTGAGCATTGTTTACGAGTCGACCCAAAAGTGAAACCAGTCAAAGAACATCTTCGACGGTCCGCCGTACAGAAGAGGAAGGCAATCGGTGAAGAGGTGGCTCGGCTTTTGGCAGCTGAGTTTATCCGTGAGATTTACCACTCCGAGTGGTTAGCTAATGTTTTCATGGTCCCAAAGAAGGAAGACTCACTTCTCATGTGCATTGACTTCAAGCATATCAATCGGGCCTGCCCGAAGGACCACTTTCCTCTCCCTCGCATCGACCAAATAGTCGACTCGACTGTGGGGTGCGAGCGTTTGTCCTTTTTGGACGCCTACTCCGGGTACCACCAGATCCGTCTGTACGGACCCGACGAGATAAAAACAGCTTTCATCACCCCATTTGGATGCTTCTGTTATGTCACTATGCCGTTCGGCTTGAAGAACGCTGGAGCCACATTCATGCGGATGATTCAGAAGTGCCTGCTCACTCAGATCAGTCGGAATGTGGAAGCATACATGGATGACATTGTGGTCAAGTCACGTAAATGTTCCGACCTATTGGCTAACCTTGCTGAAACCTTTGCCAACCTCAGAAGGTATGATATCAAGCTTAATCCATCAAAGTGCACGTTTGGAGTTCCAGGCGGAAAATTACTCGGTTTTCTCGTTTCCGAACGAGGGATCGATGCTAACCCAGAGAAAGTGGGTGCCATACTCCGGATGAAACGCCCTATGCGTGTGCATGATGTCCAGAAGCTTACTGGTTGTTTGGCCGCCCTAAGTCGATTCATTTCTCGCCTCGGTGAAAAGGCATTGCCTCTTTACCGACTGATGAAGAAATCAGATAAGTTCGAGTGAACTCTTGAAGCTGATGCAGCATTTGCAGAGCTAAAAGCCCTACTTTCCACCCAGCGGGTGCTTGCTGCCCCAATCAGCAAAGAGCCTTTACTGCTTTATATAGCAGCCACTGGACAAGTCGTTAGTACAGTACTTACGGTCGAGCGGGAAGAAGAGGGAAAAGCCTATAAAGTTTAGTGCCCAGTTTATTATATTTCTGAAGTTCTGACTCCGTCAAAGTAGAGATATCCACACTATCAGAAGCTCGTTTATGGGATTTACATGACCACGAAGAAGGTTGCACACTATTTCTCTAATCACTCTGTTACAGTCATCAGCGACGCTCCATTGTTAGAGTTTCTGCACAACAGAGATGCAACTGGTCGAGTGGCAAAATGGGCGATTGAACTCCTTCCCTTAGATATCAAGTTTGAGGCAAAGAAAGCTATTAAGTCCCAAGCAATAGCAGATTTCCTCGCCGAGTGGATTGAACAACAACTGCCGACTCAAGTTCACTAAGAGCACTGGACCATGTTCTTTGATGGATCCAAAATGCGGAATGGTTCCGGTGCTGGGGTGGTTCTGGTATCCCCCCGAGGAGACAAGCTCAGATATGTCCTCCAGATTCACTTTGATTCCTCCAATAATGAAGCTGAATATGAAGCACTCCTGTATGGGTTGCGTATGGCCATCTCACTCGGCGTCCGTCACCTCATGGTCTATGGCGACTCAGATTTGGTAGTCAATCAAGTGATGAAGGAGTGGGACGTCAGAAGCCCAGCCATGACTGGTTACTGCAATGCGGTGAGGAAGTTGGAAAAGAAGTTTGAGGGGTTAGAGCTCCATCACATACCCCGACTGAAAAATCAAGCAACTGATGACTTGGCAAAGATAGGTTCCAAGAGAGAAGCCATTCCCAGCAATGTGTTTTTGGAGCATATTCACACACCGACAGTTCAGGAAGATCCTTTTACTGAAGAGCCCCCGCACCCTAGGAGCACCACAGATCCGACTGAAGTCGAGGTCCTAGTCGTGGTCGACCTGATCATGGGGTTCTGGCCATTACTCCCGACTGGACAGTGTCGTACATTGCATACATCCATAGGAAAGAACTCCCAGAGGACGAGGAAGAGGCTCGACAGATCGTCCGTCGATCCAAGGCCTTTACTGTGATAAGAGGACAACTGTTCAGGGAAAGCGTGACTGGAGTCGGTCAGAAATGCATAACGCCGGAAGAAGGTCGAATGATTCTCAACGACATCCACTCGGGAACTTGTGGTCACCATGCGTCCTCTCGGGCCATCATGGCTAAAGCATACCGAGCCAGATTCTATTGGCCACGAGCAAATGAAATGGCGAATGATATAGTCGATAGATGTGAAGGCTGCCAGTTTTACTCTGACATGTCTCACAAGACAGCATCAGCCCTGAAGACCATTCCCCTCGTCTGGCCCTTTGTTGTTTGGGGATTGGATATGGTTGGACCACTGAGAACTGGTAGGAGCGGATTCACTCATGTTAGCAGTCGACAAGTTTACCAAATGGATCAAAGCTAAACCTATCAAGAACCTTGAAGCCAACACCGTTGTCAGTTTTATTAGAGAATTGACATTCAGATATAGAGTTCCACACAGCATCATCACGGACAACGGGTCGAACTTCGATTCTGATGAGTTTAGAGCTTTCTGCGCTTCTCAAGGCACACGAGTCGACTATGCTTCAGTCGCTCACCCGCAGTCGAACGGACAAGCAGAAAGAGCCAATGGCCTAATTCTCAAAGGATTGAAACCCCGACTGATGCGTGATCTCAAACACGCAGCGGGCGCTTGGGTCGATGAACTTCCGTCAGTTCTGTGGGGTTTGAGGACAACTCCCAATCGGTTGACTGGACGAACTCCTTTCTTCTTGGTCTATGGAGCCGAAGCTGTTCTGCCGAGTGACCTGCTCCACAATGCACCCCGAGTCGAGCTCTTCTCCGAAGAAGAAGCAGAGCAGGCCCGGCAGGATTCAGTCGATCTCTTAGAGGAGGAAAGAGAGATGGCCTTGATCCGGTCGACCATTTATCAGCAAGACTTGTGTCGATTCCATGCCAGGAACATGAGGGGCCAAACCTTTCAAGAGGGAGACCTGGTTCTTCGAGTGGATTAACAGAAACCACACAAGCTCGCCCCGGCTTGGGAAGGCCCCTTCATCATCACCAAAGTTCTCCACAATGGAGCATACCATCTTTACAGTGTTGAGCATCAGAAGGACGAACCATGGGCTTGGAATGCGGAGCTTCTCCACCCCTTTTATACTTAAGCACTCGTTCGAATAAAATGTAATAAGAAATACCTTTGTAATTTGTCCGTCTAAGACAAGAGCTTTTCAGTCTTCTCGCACGATTGTTGTTGTTTTTATTTACCTCTGAAATCCCCCAGTGGGTAGGCTTAGCCGCGAATCCGTTTCGTCTAAGCTCGAAAGAAAATCCTACCGAGTGGTGAGCAATCCTCCCACTCGGGGGCTTAGCTGCAGTCCGGCACTCGCCTAAGTTCTCCCACTCGGAGGCTTAGCTGCAGTCCAGTACTCGCCTAAGTTTGTAAATTCCTACCGAGTGGTGAGCAATCCTCCCACTCGGGGGCTTAGCTGCAGTCCGGCACTCACCTAAGTTCTCCCACTCGGAGGCTTAGCTGCAGTCCAGTACTCGCCTAAGTTTGTAAAATCATACCGAGTGGTGAGCAATCCTCCCACTCAGGGGCTTAGCTGCAGTCCGGTACTCGCCTA